>NC_046659.1:30148816-30159950 GCF_010883055.1 Belonocnema kinseyi | reverse complement strand
ATAATTATTAACCATTCTGCAAATCCAATATTATCCCCATATTAACAAATAAAATAGTGATATAAAATTTTTTGAATTGTTAAAAATCTTATGAATTAGAATATTAATAAAAGATTTTCCATTGTAAAGAGACTAGGCTATTTTTAAAACGAAATGTTCATTTAAACTCGAAATACATCATTGATATGAAAAGCAGACCCAAAGGTTTAATAATATTAATAATTTTATATAATATTGTGATACATCAGTTAAAAATTCCAATTTTTTTAAACATGGGACACTTCGAAGTAGCAACCTTTCACATCAACGAGACCTCTGCAACTTCTTGACATCCTGTTTGTTAGTTTAAGAAGTGTGCCTTCAACGATATCTTTCTAGGCAGTTTGAACATTCTCCCATAATTGTTGAAGATTGGTTGTATAATTTCTACTTTATTATTCAGTACGTCCCACAGTATTTTTGTGGGTTTGATATCGAGAGACTGTAGATGATGATCCATATAAATCAAAGTGTTGTATTTTACCCTGTTTTCGAGATATTTCTCACAAAGAATTGACTGCTTTTTTTAAATCACCCGTGTGACCATTTCCAACGAAACCCGACACTATAATCGAACCTCCTCCACGAGTTACGGTCGAGACCAAGCATTGTGAATTCATTCGTTCACCCTGTATTCTGCGAACGTAATTTCTTCGCCTATCGTCCCCAGAAGAGCTCAAATTTTGACTGGTCGGTAAATAATACATTTTTCTAATCTTCAGCAGTCCAAGAAACGTATTTATTCGCGCTATGTAAACGCTTCAGTTAATTTACCACTCGCAAAAGAGTTTTCTTTGCTACGATTTGTCCACATAGTGCGTAGTCTTTTTCTGACATCTTGTCCTGATGACCACTACGTGCTTATCTTCTTGGACACTTGTACAGCGTTTCCTTTCTCGACTGCTTTGATCGGTATACTCGCCGTTTTAGTAACCTATCCACCGTAAATTAAACATAATTTTTTGATACACCAACTTTTTCAGAAATTGCACTATAAAAAAAATCCTTTACGTAAAGTTCATATTTTTACCCTTAAGACCATGTGTAAGTGTACTAGCTGAAAAGGGCAGTTCTGAGATCAACATTTTTTCATCCATATTAAAAAATACAAGTTTAAATAACGCGGGAAAAATTTTCGGAAAATATTAATAAACATTAAAGGACCGTTTGTGACAAGGCATAGAGTTAGAGTAAGAAAAAAGTTTATTTATGAAAATAAGAAATATCGACCGACGCATTTAGGCTTTACCGCAGAATCTTTTCTGTCGGTAATTATGCCATGTGTATTACCCACAGACCCGCAGAAGTTCAAAGTTGTCTACTGGCTACGATACTGCTGCTCTGACATAGTTTTGTTGTTTTGCCCCACTTTGATAAATGTAAACCTCATAACTAGCCCATTGACAAAATTAAAATTTGGTTGCAGAATTTTACAGCAGGGTCGGTATTTCTCCAAAATAGTAATTACATTTTTTTCGCAATTCTAATTATTTAGGACCAGAGATACATTCCTTCGTGCCTTCTATTTACGTGCCAAATTTTTAATACGATAACTCATTCCGTGTGAGCGTAAGTTGGGAAAGAAAAGCACCGATATAGCTTCCAGTTTCATTTTCTTCGAAAAATTTTTCTTTTCCAAATTTTCACCGAAGCAAAGCAGACATGCACTTTATTGCCTCCTCTTTTGCTTCCCAAACTTTCAGAGCGATACCTCATTTCATTTAGACGCAAGTTGGGAAAGAAAAATTGAGGTCCAGCTTTGGTCACGTGTCCCTCTTCTTACATGGCATAGAAGTCAGATTAATTTCTTTCTTTAAGCCTTTTTTTCACATTCACTTTGAATGTGAAAATGAATCTGATTGAATGTGAAATGAAAGTAACCGTAAATATCAATTTAAAAGAAACCAATAAAAGGAACACGTTCATCGAAATGAGTGTTTTATTAGTTCTTCAAATAATAATAAATATCAAACTATTCTTTAATAGAGGTTTTGTCAGATAAAGTGATGTGCACTACTTTACCATAAAAACTAGGTTGTTCTGCTTAAATTTATATTTTCTAAAAATGAAGAAGCATACTAAGGTACATTCATTTGTTTATGTGCGCGAAGGTCATGTAGTAGAGTATTTTTTTAGAAAAACAAAGCACACTCCTTTCAATGAACGTGTTTCTTTTATTTCGTTTGCTTTCATTCTTAGTTCGTATGAACAATGACTATAAAAATGTATAAATAGAAAGTGAAAAAATGCCTTTAAACAAGGAAATCAACCCGGATTTGATAGAATTTTAATAGAAATTAGAAATATAATTCCCATTACACCTAATCACTGCTTTTTATATTTAATTTATTATTAACACTTCATTATTGGTCACTTAATATTTTTGGTAGTTTTTCATATAAATAATGTACTTCGAATTTAAATGCACAATTTGTTTGAAAAATAGTTTACTCTCTTAACAATATCTACATTTTTATTCAGGTAAACCGACCATTACTGGGACCGCGTTATACATTTCACATAAAATAACAAAAAATACTCGTCAAAATCTGTAAATGAACTGCTGCCAAATTCGCCATTTTGTTGTATTTCAAAACTTTCCGCATAACTTGTATATCCGTGTATTATTGAAGTTTCCTACACTAGTAGAAAAAGTAATGTTTTTGCATATTTTTAATATGTTGAAGAATAACATTCATAAATTTTTTAGCATTTTTATTCGATAAATTATGAATATTCTAATGTCGCGCATTTGGACAAATTCTTGACGAAGTTGCCCCACCTCGGACAAGCTTTCGCTGACTGTCTCAGTTTCGGACACTTTAACGTGAGTTGCGCAATTGCGTTTCCATTACTGAGACGGTCACTTTCACCGTGTTTTCAATCATATTTCGCAGTATTGTGTTAGTGGCATATTAAAAACATTGCTTATAAGATCCACACTTCCTGTTCAATTGATTATTTATTTTTAAAAAGTTGTTCACAGTAGTTTATTGAAACCTCCAATTCTAACCTCAAATTTTGTCCACCCCTTAGGTAAGTAGTTTAATAGTCACTCAAAACATTAATTTTTCAATAAATATTAGTAAATATGCATTAAAATTTAATATTAAATATAAATAATAATGAGATTAATATTATCTATTCACTTTTTAAAATAAATTATGTAAATTAACTGTTCTGTTGACAATTTATATTTTCGAATTAAAAATATAACTGTTATGAAGATACTCGTCTTTTTACATTAAAATATCGACCGTTTGGTAGACACTTTTTTTCTTTCTTGACTGAAAAATCGTTTTTTATTTATATTTGAACTATTTTATTGAAAATTCGTCTTTTTGTTTCAAAAATTTATATTTTTAATTAATTTCTAACAAATTGTTGAATTAAAAAAAAAAGACTAATTTTCTACTGAAGAGGTGAATTGTAATCGAAACATATAATCTTTGATATTTCAACCAAAAAATGTTTTAATTATAAATTAAAAACAATTAAATTCATTTTAAAAAAATTAATTAAAAAAATTAATGAATTTTCACCTAAACAGTTCGACTTGTAATATTTCAATCTGTAAGTTGCATTTTTGCTAAAAAATATGTAATTCATAAGTAAAAAGAATAATTTTCGATCCAAAAATAAATAATCAATAAATAAATAATCAATTCTATCAATTCTGTTCTGTTAAATATCAATTCTGTTCTAATCGATCAAATAATGTATAAGTCACTTATTATAACGGTTTTTTTTTTACAAAAAATTCAAATTCACCATTTTAAAATTGTGTTTATGTGGGTTAGCATTTCATTAATTTATCCGATAATATCGAGATATTATTGAATTTGAAGAATTGTAAATAATTAGAAATTACAATAAATATATTTTTTTAATTCACAATAATTTGAAATGAAAATTACTGATGAACAGAAACAAAAGTACAAGAGGGCCCCGCTGAAGCGCCACCTCTGTGTGCGGCCTATTGGGCCCTGCCTTAACAAAGGAGATGAACAGCAGACCGGCCGAGAGCCGTCGTAATCGTTGGCTAAAACTCAACTCAGATACGATTGGAAATTTTTAATCGTATCTCGGAAATCCATAAAGATTCTTTAAGCTTTTGTTTTTGGCCTAAATTAAAAATAAGATTCTAGGCTCTATTTCGTATAATTTTTAGATTTTTGCAATAAATTCTCATGTGCTGTAATGTTTAACAGCGCTTGCGCCAATCGCACCTACCATTTCCAACGATACTGTATTATTTATATTTAGGATATTATTTTATCTTTAGCCATCTATAATAAGTTTTTTCCGTACGTTATAATCCTCGTTTAACCAGAGGTGTCACATTTTTTGTAAAACATTTGTATAATTTGTCCCCTAGAGGGCTGTTTAGCCCTAGGGACATAAAAAATAAATTCTATTTTAGCAAAAATCATAAAAAATGTAAGATAGAGAAAAGTAAAAAGAGACTGTTCCGGCCTTATTGAGTGGAAAAAATTAATTTATACTTTTTTGTATATCTTGTTTTTGCAAAAGACCGTTGTTTTTGAGCAAAAAAAGTTTGAAGATTTTGAGTATACCTGCGAGCCAAGCAGTGCTTAAATTCGGCGCATGTCTAAAATCCTTCGAAATACAACATATTTCATCAGCAAACGATTCTGGGACATATTCATGCGTACATAATTGGTTTTGTCTGGCTTAGAGGTTAAAGAGTTCTTTCCAGGTCTTTTGTACCTTTTTTTAGCATCCACAGCATTTATTTATATTTTATGTATGGTTAATAATTTCTTGCTTTCAAAACTTAATTTTGAGACATTCATTCTGATTTTTCTTGTTGATAAACAAGCTTTTTTTATATGTGTTTTGGAACTGTGTTCTCTCTTCATCTAGCCGCTGAAAATTATTTGTTAAAAAGAGAAACTTAGAAAATCCGCTTTTTGCGAAAACGCTTTTTATTTTGCGAAAACGCTTTTTAAGTTTGGGAATGTCATAAGCGAAATTACTATAATTACACATGCTATTTCTTTTTTTGAATATTAAATATAATCATTTGCGGTTGCTTGCGTGACATGACTATAGTGACAATAGATTCAAGACAGGTAATAGCGTCATTCCCCAAAATGATAATTCTCACCCTGGCTTAGAATAATGTGAATGTCTAGAGTCCGCCTTAAGTGCTCTTTTCATATCAATATAGACTTATAATTTTTAATGCTTCGAGTTGAAAATTGGTTAGTATGAACAGTACTTTTTGTAAGTGTACATTTTCGGGTGCTTCATCTAATTTTGAAGAGTTTAAACTTCAACATAATCAATAGCTCGATATGGAAAGTTTAAATGGCCGAGAAAAGTTGTTCCAACTGCGAAATCATATAATTTTTGTGTGGAATTTTAGTGGTCACCCTGAACAAAGTTTAGTATTACATTAGTAACTTCATATTTAAGACATAAATATGCTGTGTAAAACTCGTGGTTTAGTACCTATATTGCACTGATACTTTGCTGTATGCTTATTTTAGAGTATAAAATTCCATTTTCAGTTTGGCGCATTGACACCCCTAGAACCTAGGCTTGGCAAAAAACTAATAGAGCCTTTAACCAATTTGATACACAGGTATATAATTTTTCATACTATTATCCACTATACGACTAATATGCTGAACCCACAAAATCTAGAGCACTTGTAAGTGTTAAAATGTTAATTTGCAAAAGCAATTTATACTTGTAGCAGATTGCGAGCAACAAAGTAGCGAATGATTCCTTATGGGGACGGCGATTTGTCATGCACAGCTCAAAGGGCAGCATCGAGAGTGGAGACATGCCTTTTACGCAGGCACAAGGCATTATCTACCGTTTCCTTAGTTTTTTCTTATTAGGAAATCGATATGCTGCTTTATTTTTACATACAAATACCACATACATACCTGACATTTAAAAATAATACTTTAAACTACCCTCTTAAGAATCCGTTATCAGGGCCTTATATAGTGTGAATAGCATACGTTGCCGGCGCCGGAACCGCCTTATTTTTTGTCTCCACGCTCACTAGCGAGCCAAGCGGCCGTTAGTGTCAGCCGCCGTCCCCATAACTGCAAATTATTTGATAGTTTGCTAGCAAAAACATGAAGTTCACTATTTTTCATATTTATTGCTACAAAATCACCCACTAATTACTCATTTATGTGAAATTTCGCAAGATCAAGTATCTGACTTTCTTTCTAATTTGCAGTACATCTGCGATGTCTCTGCTTTATGAATGTATCAACACAGTGATAGCTGTGTTGATATCTATATCTTCTGGTATGCCAAACCACTCCGATTCAATTCAACTCTGCGTTCAAAAACTGAGAATACTCATAGAGGATTCGGATCAAAATCTCAAATATTTGGGATTATTAGCAATGTCAAAGATTCTGAAAACACATCCGAAGAGTGTTCAGGCCCACAAAGACCTCATTATGCAGTGCCTCGATGACAAAGATGAAAGTATAAGACTGCGTGCCTTGGACTTGTTGTACGGAATGGTTTCTAAGAAAAATTTAATGGAAATTGTCAGAAAGTTGATGGTGCATATGGACAAAGCTGAAGGCACAACTTATAGAGACGAGTTACTCTCGAAAATTATTCAGATTTGCTCTCAGAATAACTACCAGTTTATAACGTATTTCGAATGGTCAGTATAATTTTACTTATCGAAGGCTGTAAAATAAGAAGGGATCGATTTCATATAAAAATTCGAATTCAAGGATAATGAAATTAAATTATTTGTATAATATTAACGTTAACATTTTCTCTTTGTAATATCGCGAAAGGTAATACAATTCTGCGTCTAATAAGTACACGCTGAATAATTCACTTTTTTTATAAAGACTTTACAAGTTATGGACGTTTTCGTATTTACACTATGCACCTTCATGAAAAGCAGATTAGAACACTTAAGGGGATTTATTAGAATGGCAAAACGGGATTCCATTTTACAGCCGAAGTTTTGAATTTTTTTTCTGCCTTTTTGCATAAAGCATTTAAATATTAGTCTATCTTACTGACCAGCGCCGGTTTTCGGAAAAAATTTTTATATTTTGTTTAGTAATAAAAAAGGTATGTGGTTTGTTGCAGGACACTCATCGTCCCTCGTGAAACTCAAGAGGTGGCCGTCCTGAGGCTCATCGAATTGCTCGAATGAATGACCCTTTTCATTGTAATGAGATGCAGGTCAGTTACAAAAACTCAAATTATGAAAGCACGGATTGATTTAATTTTTATTAGCAGAATTATTTTATTCATATAATTGGAAGAAAGTAAAAAAAAGATTCATGAAAATCGACTAATATTTTCAGTAATAATAGAAATTTTAAAGTGCACACGAAAGTATAGTCAGATATGCCGTAGCGCTGGATGACACTTTTTTCGTCAGGAAAGTCTAGAGCCTTCAATTTTAGCCCCGATTTGCAATTTTTTAAAATTGAAGTGCGTTAAATTTCAAAACGCACCTAGGTCTAGCTTATTTGTATTTTAATTTATTTATTAAATGTTTACTCAAAGTATGAGAAAAATCGACATTTTTCACAAAACCATTATTAAATCAGCAATAGCAATTGGCATATAATAAAAATTATCTTAAATCAACGCAGTATACTCCCACAATTCAAATAATTTTATTGTTGTAAGTTTTCATTATTATACACATGTTACATTTAGAAATAGCCAAACGTTGTAATTTGACGTTGAAACAAATGTATTCTTCCATGAAAATGCTTTAAATTAACCGATTTTCATGAAACTTTTGTTCACTTTCTTCAAATCATATTAGTAAACTAATTCTTCTATTTAAACTTGACTCAATCCGTGCTTTCATAATTTGAGTTTTTGTAACTGACCTGCATCTCATAAAAATGAAAGGGTCATCCGTTACGAGCAATTCGAGACACCCTAGTGTGCCTGCCTCTTGAGTTTCACGAGAGGGCCAATGACTGTGTTACGAGAATCCACACCATGTATCACTAAAATTTTTCTCTATTATCTCCTTTTTTGATCATTGAACAAAATATTAACATTTTTTCAAAAACCGGCGCTGGTCAGCAAAATAGATTGATATTTAGATGCAGTATGCAAAAAAGAAGATAGAAATATTCCAAATTGCGGCTGTGAAATGAAATGCCGTTTTGCCACTCTAATAAATTCCCTTAAGTACACACGCTCAATCGGCCTCTTGATTCCAATAAGAAGAAATTGACTATTTATATGTTTATGTTTATTATATTTATACACAGCTGCGATATAACGCTCTTCATTTCTATGAAAAATTCGTCCATTAACTCGATATTTACGAAAAGCTCAAAGGTAAGCCACCACTTTGACCTGGAAACTGAGATTCAGCACGGGTTACACTATGCCAACCTATTGTTATATTGAAACAGTGACTGAGTTCTTCATTGAAAAAAAATTATTCTTTAACAATATGTGTGCAAATTTAAATAAAAATTTCATAATTAATTGCTGTTTTGAAATTGTTTTTTGAACGTTGCACTAAAATCACAATGGCAACCGTTTACTGCAGTGGTCAATTAATAACAATACAGTTTAAATAATTTTATTTTTGCATTGACATTATACATGTCGAATTTTGCAGCGCGATCTCGGACTATTTGGTTACTTTTTCAAGTAGGTCGCTCGTCTACTTGATTTTGTGATATGTGATGATGGGGTAATCATAGACATTACTGTCGCTCAGGATGATGTTGCGATGCCGGTGAGTTATTCGAATTGTATTTTTATGTATTCGGTTGTACGGAGTGGTGAGTGAAATATCGGGTGCTAATTTAGCAGCCTCCGGAGTGTCATCATCGTCAACCGCGATCCCCAGAAGAGCAGTTAGCTCGGGGGGAGGGGGAGCTCATTTCCGATCTTCCGCATGGGGTATTCATTCGTGGGGAGCGATTCGGAAGTGCCGGCGTAATTACTCGTAGGTAGCCGTCTTACTGGACTACTCAACCTCGTAATAGAGGGAGGGGTTGACTTCTGGAGGGGGTGCATGAAGTACTACCGGGATTGAGATCCTGGTAAGATGGATCTGCGTTGCGAGGATCAGGGCGCTTGTCGGGCGAGGTCCTGGGGGAAAGACTAAAGGAGCGTGTGCGACATCCGGGGGTGGTATCGTCCGATTACGGTAATGTGTGGATATCGATATCGAGATTGACTCGCACTGATACCCTAGACCCTAGGAATTATTATTTTGTGGTGATCAATATTTTCTTGAATTAAGATCGCTGTGCCTCTACCTGTGTTATTTCTGTATAATTTATAGCCACGAACTATATTAACGTGTAGGGATTCGCGCAGTAAAGTTTCACTGAGCAAGCAAAAGGTAATATTATTTTTGTAGAGGTAGGTGGCTAGTTCATTTATTTTTTTAAGGATACCCTGAGCATTCCAAAAAATTATTTTTAAAGTGTTATTATTGAAGGTGGCCATTTTCGATAGCAAGTGATAGTATATTACTTATAATCTCTGCGGTGGAATTTATAGCTTCGATAATGTTAATTTTTCCTCCCATAATTTCAGAGGATAAGTTTGTAGCTCTTTTTAGTAGATTTACAAGATTTATTTTGATATCCTGACAGGGAGTATTTTTAACGGGGACAATAGTTGAAGTAATTTTATTTTGTTGACCTGGAATTTTCTTGGTGATAGGTGGTTTAGGGCCAGTGCTAGTAATTTTCGGAGTTTCAGGTGACTATAGTTTGAGCTTTGATCAATGTGCTTCTGATGTAGAGGCGACTACAGTGCTGTAAAGTGGTGATTTTTTCTGTGGCTGGACACTGACTTTACGCGTATCATTAGTTTTTGGTTTATTATTTATGGATTTCGTGAAACCTATTTTAAAAGCAGGACAACCTATGTAACTAGCGGGGTGTTGACACACGTCAGAGACATAGTGCACTTGAAGCACTGGGAGGTTTCCTTAGGTTTGACGTAGGGCTCGACCCTTATTTTTATAAAGGAATAGACTTCAGATTGTGAAGCTCTTTTGCTTGAGAGGTATTCGGCAACTTTACCAGAAGCATTGGTAAGACTGTTAGTTTAGCGGCTCCTCATTCGAGCAACCGACGTGATTGCGAACCCTTCCTCTTTTAGTTCGGAAAGAATAAAGTCTTCCAGGAATGCGATGGGGATATTTCGAACCACTAGTTTAATGGGCAGAGAGTCAATGCTTTTATATAGGTAATATTGAAAGCCTTGCTGCTCTAGATTAGCGATAATTTTTCTATGTTCTTCGAGATATGACACTCGGATAGAATAGATGTCTGACCCGAGATTATATACTATCGGCTTAAGCTTGATGGAATCTCTTATCAGTTTATGGGTGATTCTCAAAAAGTGGGCGATTTTGTGTCCAAGCTCTGCAATCAATAATGAAGAAGAGATGAACTATGCTAAAAATTCTCATAATAGGTTTTCAGCATGAAGAAAAAACTCCCTCATTTTGATGAATCTTAATTATTTCTAATTTTAGCTAAAAATAAAGCACCATAAAAAATTTCCTGACGGTCCCGTGTCCCCAATACGAGTTTTCTTGGATTTTAGAAACATTAAAGTACTATTACTGTAATTTATCTCTACAACCTAAATTATACCCTTACTATGAATTATAATATAAAAAAATACATTTTGTTACTTCGATTATTTTTTTATCGAGTATTACAAAAAATTTCAAAGTTGTCCTTCATTTTCATGTTCTGTCGGTCCCACGCATATTTAATTGGTTTTCATATGAGAAAAAATATTTAAATCAATGTAAATTTGGATTAGATTTGTTACTCGAATTGTTCTTCAATCAATTTCACCCGTAGAGAATTAAATAGTTAATTTGGCTTTTCAAAAAATTAGTTAAACTGTGCTTTTAGACACGCGTACCTTAATTATATGTCTTGTCGGTCCTGCCTAAAGCTCCTCAATTACTTGAGAAATATTGAAAGATAAGGTCAGATTTCAATTCAACTTAACCCGTCAGCGCCCCTGGGTGCCATATGGCATCGCTGCGAACGCAGACGCATAATTATTTTTATCGCTCGTGATTTTGAATTTCCCGCGGTGCGAC
>NC_046659.1:30121852-30148716 GCF_010883055.1 Belonocnema kinseyi | reverse complement strand
TGACAAAACCTTGCACGTACTGTATCTATACTTAAGTGATCATTATACTTGAGTTTGAACGAAATCTGAGACAAAAAAAACCTTGGGCGCTGACGGGTTAAGGAAATGTACAGGTATTGATTTTTAATAAGTTTATAAGGTTATTTTTTATACGCACAAACATGTTTATTTGAATAAATCATGGTACATCCTATTTTTTTCTTAATAATTTGCAGAAAAGCAACAGAAAGTGAATGACAAGGTGGTACAACATTGTGTTTTATTAAACTTGTATTGAATTTTATGTAAATTGACTGAAAACTAACTAGTTTTTACAAGTTCACTACGCTTAGAATATGTGAGCCATTCCCAACATTGTTATCATTTTTCAATATTAATTTATGAATTTTTTCGCGGCCACGCTTATTTTCCGTTACCTGATAGTTATTACTATAAGATAAAAAAAAATTCAGTCAGTTCGAACAACTTTTTTTCTCTAAAAGTACACTCCCCAAAGTGGCCAACTTTTTGAGAAACACCCACATATAGGTATACCGTGCGTGTTAACACAATTTCTCGATTATATAGAAAAATAATGGTTTTACGAAAAAACACAATAGACAAAAGTTATTTAGAATTAAAAAATACATAAATTTGTTCTTTGGCGTTTTGTTCGAAAACCCATAATTTTCCGATATAATCGACGAAATCTGGAGAAAATCCGGCAATCTAGCGATTCGAGCGTGAAGAAGGAGTAAATTTGAAATTTTGACAATTGTTCATTTCCCGTAACGTCTCTCGTAGAATCGATTGGAAAAGACCGCAACCTTCTATCTCGTCGGAAAGGGTTTGAACATTTGCGTTACTCACTCACTCAATCAATCATCGCTCTTGCAGGTGTACATGTAATGGATATACAGGGTGTCTAAAAAGTCTCGGGACGGTTGGATATTTCCTCAGGTAAAATATTTTTTAAAAAAGTGAAGGTCATTCCTGAAGTAAATTTCAACGAGGAATTCAATGGTAACCTTTAATTTGACCTTGAAGTTGACATTCATGGCTTCTTGAAGGTCAACTTTGTTTTTTTAAAAATGGAAACTCCATTTTTTTACATCTGCAATCGATAGAGCGGAAAATTCTACGTTCAGGTGCGTACCCAAGTCATAGGTCAATTGTAACGTTCAAGGTCAGTTAGAGGTTATTAGAAATTAACAAAGTTTTCCAAGCGGTCAGTGTAATTCCTGAAGTAAATTTCAACGAGAAATTCATTGGTGAGCTCTGTATTGATCTTGGTTACAGCGTTTTGAATATTGCAAAATCATAAGGAAATTTTTCATGAAAAGTTGCAGATGTTCTGGTGAGAGTTCTGTTCCTCCCCGAAGAGTTATACAGTCCTATACCATTTTTCGATACCTAAGTCAATACCTAAGGCGATACCATAAGTCCTATAACGTTTTTCCATACGAGTAATACGAATCGAAACGAATCGCACTTTTCGTAATAGAGAAGGGTTAAATTCTGTCTAAAAATCAACAATTGAAAGAACTGTAAGGCGCTTTATGAATCATGGATCTATCAATCTATCTATCGCGTGTGTGTGTGTGAGTATGTATATATAGTAATAGTTTGTCATAAGGACAACCGCAGGATTATATTAATTTATTAATTTGCTCGCGGCCACGCTTATTTTACGCTACCTGATAGTTAGTACTATAAGATAGAAAAAAAATTTCCGTCAGTTCGAACAACTTTTTTTCTCAGAAACTACACTCTCCAAAGTGGCCAACTTTTTGAGAAACACCCTTATGCAGAACTGTATAGGGGTAGTTACCCTCGTCCACAGTAACATTAATTGAAGCTATTTTTTCCGGTCCTGTAGTGTTGTTCGGATTAGGATTTTTATTATTAGGGACTGCGTTTGAGTCTGGCAGATCCCTACTAACGATAGACGTTCTAGATGTCCTGCTATTTCCTCTGATTGAGGTGGTGACAATGGAAGAGTTTCTTCTGTACCCATCATGCTTAACGCCACTTTGGTAACACTGCTTCTTCCTGGTGGGCAGGAAGCTAGGTTTGAGCTCTGTGACATTGTAGTCACAGACCGCAAAAGTCTTTAATCAATCGACTTGATGCGTCTGATAGACCAGAATATATCAATCTGTCATGAGCGTTAGTAGATATATCAAATCCTATTCTAATCAGAGATCTTACGATTGCAACGAATTCTCTACAGAGGTACCATTCGATCAGTTGTTCCATCAATTCCTGTCCTTCTAAAAATCTATCAGTGACTCTTGGTCTCGAAACAAGCTATACTTAAAGGCTAGCTTGGTGTCGTCGCGCCACTTACAGCGCAAGTGAGGGTGGGGGCATTGGCCCGCGGTCGCATCGCAAAAGTTAACGAGCGAGGATCTTTTCGGCAATGCGGTGGAGCGCGGGTTTCGCACGACTGGTGCGCTTTTATCAAGCAGAAGTCTACAAGTATGATTGATGATCGTAGCCGCGCTTGCGCTGTCGAGTGTCCGAGATACTTAAATATTTTCGACAAAGTACCGCCAATCAATTCATTCTAAGTCGAATGACAGGTGTGGTTAGGACGCTCAGGCGACGAAAGACAGAATCATGGATGTTTTCTAAATATTATTCATGGTGATAAATATTATTTATAACCATGAATATAATTTAGCGGATATCAATATTATGTACCACTTACGTTGCAGTAATATAATGATAAATTTGGAAACAAAAAATTTTTTTTATAAACAATTATCACTACACTTAATTTATTTTTTAAACTACACAATTGCACGCACGGTTACTTACCGATATAAACGCGCGCTGTAAAACTTTTGTGTTTTATACATTTTATGAATATTTGGATTTAAAATGTTTTAATTCAAATATTCAGTGTTATTGCTAAATCAACAATATCAAAAATATTTGTGATTAACAATAAAAATTGCTTCCGGTAATGATAATCACTTTTCCACTGTTTTCATGTTAATGAGCTTTTATAAGTAAAGTGCATATTATGTTTAAAATTCATGAAATTCATCAAAACTTAAAACTTCAGTCGCTCTAAAAATGATTCACGTTTTATATAGATTATAAGAGTTTTATATATGAAACATTCCGCTTTATGAGTGCTGTATTTAAGCTCAATTCCCAAATTCGTATAAGATTATGCTGTACCTTTTAAATTATATCACACTTCGTACTTACATTGAATTGAAATATATCTTCTTTTAAAAATAAATATATTTATAGGGAAAATATATCTATTGCTTTTTCACTTTGTAGAATATATGTGTACTTAGATTATACATTAATTGAATATTTTTTATCTATTATTGATTATTATAATTAACAACGTTCAAAATATTTCAAAAAGATGCACTTAAATTCGATAATAATTCTATAAATAATTTCAATAATATATCATTCATGTCTGAGACAAATTTTCCACACCATTTTAGAATCATTACGTAGCAAGGCAGTTTAATTCATATATTCATATATTCAAAAAAAATATAGGCTTGTAGATAATGCCAATTCGGAACTTATTTCAATTTGAAGTTTTTCTTTCCCATATATATAGTTTTAATAATAAAATTGAAAAATGGATGAAAAAACTTTGCCAAATTCGACGAAGAAAAGTATCGAGGGAACTTTAGAGTTGAAACAACTTCCTGTGAGACATTTGTTCCTTATTATTGGAGGCAGATTTCTGAAAATTTTTAGATCTTTCAATTGAAAATTGCAACAAATATCCATTTTGTAAGAAAGCACGCGATGCCGTATACGATTGCATCGTTAGCAGGCTTGAATCTTCTAACAATGCAATCGTACACCTACCCAATAATCAGCCTAATGACCTAACCTCATGAGTATGATCTGGAATTACGACGGTCCTCACTGTGATTTTGTCCCGAAAGTGGACGTAAGTTGCCTGGACTTAAGCGTAGCTTTAATGAAAATGAATCCATCCCTATGTTTACTCTTGATTGATTTACTTGCTTCAGTAATGATTTTTATGGTTCATTTAAACACTAACGTATGACAATTGCGTTTTCACTTTCTGGGCGAATAACTTCGTAACACTGGTTTAGGCTTCTCAATTTTTTTGTCCAGCTAGAGAAGCAGCCAAAAATTCTGAGCAATGAAAGCGAGACAGGGCGAAAAAAGAAAAACTTTACGAAAGTCACACGAAAGTTCCTCGTCCAAAAATTAAATTTTCAAGCCATAAGTTATACGGAACTTGAGAACTGGAACAAATACGGGACAATTAAAGGGCCGCCAATTCTTCTCGACAGTCAATTTTCAAGCCATAAGTGACAAGCTATAAATTTAAATCATCACCACGGTACCTCACCACTTGATTTGAACAACTTCCCCTGTCATACACAAGCGGTTTAATAAAACGTCAAAATGATCATTGTGGCACGTAAATCAGTGACGAATGAACAAAGGGATGGCTTCACTTTCATTAAGTCTACGCTAAAGTCTAGGCAAAATTTGCCCTCGAACTCCTAGATGTTCAAGATGTTCAGTGCATCTTGCGTGCACATTGCTTGTAGCCGAAATTACAATAGCAATGTCGATGATGTAGACTTATCTTTCTTTTTTTCGCGAACTGACGATGTGGAGTCGATTGGCCCATATTTAATTATCCATCTGAATAGCAACATCCCAATATAGGATGTAATCTTCGTTTTCTAAAACCGACATTCGAATCAGTATCTTCAGAACGTGGGATTTTTCGGCCCCCACCAGTTTCCCGTCTGGGAGAAATTCGTACAAACGTAGCATATCCGTGAGTCGGCCCTTTTACATGTTGCTTGTACCAGCCTTGTGTAAAGCCGAAAATACACAATCAAGAAAAGCAAACTCTTAATTTTTTAATCGAAATTATTTCAATAATTAATAATTCTTGTAAATTTACAAAGCAACGTAAAAAAAGACTCATGTAATAGACATTCTTAGTTGACTTCGAAATCAAATTGACTTGTTGGATAAAGAATAAACTCTTAATATTTTAATTGAAATAGTTTAAATCATTAATATTGTTGTAAATTTGAAAAACGCCATAGAAAGAAAATTATCGGAAAGATATTCTCAGTCAATTCTGTAAAAAATTATATTATTCGTAGAAAAAAGAACAGATTCTTATTTTTTAATCTAAATAGTTTAAATAATTAATCATTCTTGTAAGTATGCAAAGCAACGTAGAAAAGATTCAGTGGATAGACATATCAAGGCTACGTTAATTTCGCTGAGGTCGAGGATGTGTTGGTAGCTTTCCGGGTTGGTATCAAAATGAGAACGAGTTCGATACATGGTCTTAAACTCTTGAATCGTTTTATTAATATATTAGGTGTTACAATCTGGGAATGAATTATGCCGTTTTCACCATCGTTTATGGCAGTTAGTGCCGTTTCGTTGTCGTCATGCAATTCATCAATCAGGATTCCGCATACAATAAATTTAGAACATATGAACAAATTTTTGGTGATATTACTGAGACTAACCCTGATCAGATGTGTGGTCTCAGCTGCGGCTTGCAACTTTCCTTCCAAAGTTTTGTGGTCAGTCGATGAAGACTCCAGCAGTAACTTCAGCACTTTCGTGTGGTTTTGCATTACCATAGCTAAATCTTTATTATCCGAGTAAAGTTGGTCAAGTTCTTTATTAATTGTTTTAAGGTCACTGTTGCTGATGGTCCCGAATGACCCTTTAGATATTTCTCCCACAGCATTGAGCAATCCTCTTTTGGTTCGTCGAATACCCATGACCTATTGGAGTAGATCTTCTCTTTAGCGTAGTCGTTCATACCGTTCACCTGCCATTCTAATTTCGTAATCTTCGCCGCAGCTGGAATCACAGGCTATCACTGCGACTTTGAGAGTATTCGCTATAAAATTAGATCTTTGTTGTGTTGGTTGTGTTTACAGCTACGATGAGATTCCATTTTTCGTGGTAAAAGTGGACTTCTCCTTCCTCCTCTAAAAAGATTTTTCCGTTGATGTTTGTTTTGGTGTAATTTCTTAGACTTGTTCCCTCGTGTATTAACAAAATCCAGACGAGGAACATCGGAAATTACGTATAGTATGGCATTAGTTGATTGGCATGGATAATGAGAGTTTTATTTTCAAAACTAATATTGTAATTGTTATTTTATATTGTTTCTAAGACAACCGCGGGCCCTTTCCAACTAGGATAGAGCTTATTGATAGGTGTTTGATTGATGAGCTTTACCAGGTCTCCGAGTACATAAATTCCTTGTGATTTTATAATCCTTGCATCTTGCTGTTTCTTATACTTTCCTTTTTGCAAGTTTATCTTTTCCCTGGCTCTGTTGAGATATCTTTCATGCTTATCTTTCCACCTTTGAACAAGGTCCGAGTACTTTATCCAAAGTGTTGTGCTCAGCATAGAAGGGATGTTTGATTCTCTTCCAAAAGTGAGCTGGAAAGTGGAATACCCAGTTCCTTCATGTTTCATATTATTATGAGCCATGGTCACGATTTTCAGTATGTTATCCCATTCAAGTGCATTGTCCTCCATGCATGTTCTTATTAGGTCTTTCAGATTTGAGTGTGACCTTTCTGAGCTTCTGTTGGATTGTGAATGATAGGTGGAGGTTTCGATATGTCGGATTCTGAACAGATTTTCGAAATTTTGCACAAGTTCTGAAACGAAGTTTGTTCCTTGGTCGATAAGTATGTATTTAGGGGACCCCAAAAATTTAGATATAATGATCTAAAAATCCTTCAAATATAATCTGGGATTCGACGTCTTTAAGTGGGACCAAAATGAGACATTTGGTGAGTTGATCTTGAATTGACAGCATATAGTTATTTTCCGAACGACTAGTTGTCAATGACTCGAAAATATCCATTGCTATTTTATCGTTGGGGTCAACTGGCGTATCAGGGATAATATCTTTACTTTGATTTTTTATTCTAGTTGTTTTTTTGCAACTGGCAAACTGGACATATTTTTCCAAAGTTAATGACCTCTTCGTCCATGTTTTTGCGTTCACCGATTGTTCTTCTTCGATCGATAGTTTTGTTTTCACCATAATGCCGAGCCATAATGGATCTGTGCGCTGCCTTGATTACCTTCTTCTTTTCTTTATGTGACAGGTCTCTCATGGCATTGTAGCATGTGTGGAAGCTTAGTGTTGGATACCGGAAGAATAAAAAGCTGATCATTTCTTAAATTTTGAGTTTTTCTAATGGTGTAATCATTGGGTCTGCAAAGTGGAGTCGTACTACTGTCAATTTCTTATCCATGAAGACCTTGACTTTGAGCCTGAGTAATATTAAGCACGACTCTTCTTGATAATTTCCAAATTAAAACTTGGTGACATCTACCCACAGTTTTCCGTAGGCATTTAGTTTCTTCACTTCCCGGGTGAGGGTTTTCTCTTCCTTCCATGAGAGATAATCCTAATATAATCCTCGTTGATCCATTAAATTTTCTTCCTCAGATATGAGATCATCCACGGCCATTTTATTGGTCAGAATTAAGTTTATTACTCTTGAAGTGCTCGCGGTTTTTTTTTTCGTCAGAGAGCTCACTTCCTGAACTCTTTTCCTCAAAATCTTCTTCTGAAAGATCCGTGATTGGAAACAATCGTGATAGGCAGTAGTCCTAAGAATCATAGGATTTCTTTTACATTTCTAGGCTGTCTGAAATTTTTTACTGCTTCTAACTTTGCTGGATTCAGCTTTACTCCATCTTTGGTAATAACGTGCCAGAGGTGTCGTCGAGATAGGCAAAACATATTTTTCCTTCTAATACTCTTAATGCTCCGTCCATCATTCGTTGAAATGTGGCTCAGGCATTCTTTAATCCAAAAGGCATCCTGTTAAATTTGAAATGCCCTTTGGGTGTTGAGAAGGCTGTATATTTTTTTTATTCCTCTGCCATAGGTATTTGGTGAAAACCGGAGCTTAGATCGAAGGTAGAGAAAAATTCAGCTTCTAATTGATCTAGGATATCATCTATCACCGGCAGTGGATATACATCTTGGTCTTTGTTCTCGTTAATCTTTCTGAAGTCTATGACACTACCCAAATTTGGGAGTTATAAGGTGATTTTGAATTTTTTATGACTTCCTTTTTTAGAAAATCTCCCATTTGTGTTGATATTTCTACTTTATGACACTCCGGCGGCCTATATGATTTAATATTGACTTTTTTTCCTGATTTAAGAACAATATCGTGTTCCTCAAGGTCGGTGCAGGGCAGTGGATCTACTTCCAGATGGAAGATATCACTGTAAGACGCTATTCCTTTCCATACATTTTCCCGCATCTCGTCTTCTATGTGTTGCAGCCTAATTTTTTATCGTAAATCTGTCAATCGATATTCAAGAGCTGTTTCCTTCTGATTAACAGTTGCCCTATTTACTTCTCATATTTTTTGAATGGGTTCGTATTTCCATACTTTGATCAGTATGGGGTTCCCGTCATAGTTATAATATGGAACTATTAGTTGACTATCTTTGATTAAGTTAGTCCTGTCCGTTATATTGGGATTATCCTCAATGAATATTTCTTGTTCAGGTACATCAATGCTTATTCTGTTGATTTGAGCTGTGTTGCCACTAATAAAACGTCCATCATCATGTAAAGGTAATATTTTATTTTCTAGAATCACATATTGCAGCGTAATTGAATATCTTGAACATTGGTTAAAAAAGGATAACCCTATAATTCCAGCTTCTGGCAAAGTAAAATCATCATCTACTTTTTGAAAAAGATGTTTTTTCCCACAGTAATTAATGTAAGTGGCGTAATGTGAGTAGTGTCGGTCCTTTCCCATGAAGAAATATTTTTTCATGGAGAACACCTTGACTTTATTTGGCACATTGTTTTCTTTGGTAAGGTTGATCGCCGCACTAGAGTCGATCAGTAAGCTTGTAAATCAATCCATTTGAATCTTTGCCCCTGATGGATAATAATCTGCCGCTGGCATTTGAAATTCTGTATTCTCCTCGTAGTCTAGTTGTTCGCTTGTTTTTTTGGGACTTATTTCTCAAATTCTAAATAATCATTACCGTCCTCTTTTTTCTCCATTTCTTGGATATTCGTCACAGGGTTTTGTTGGGGTCGATTTTGGAATTGTTCTTGCTGAAAATTTTGCATTTTAGCATAACATTGTGCTGCTAAATGTTCGGGACACTTGGTTGCCAGCACCCTGTGCTTGGTAAGATTTTATCGGTGGTACGCCACTGCGCATCGGAGTCCGAGGGTGCATTCTCATAGGCAGCTGTACTGGTGGGCGTACTGGTCAGGATTCTTTTAACCAAATCTCGATTTCCGCAACTTGATTCTGGGCCTCGCATAGGCTCTTTGGTTTTTGAGCTTTAACTTGTAGTCCGATTTCTCTTCTCAAATTCAGCATATATCTTTTGAGGGAATCTTTTATAATAATTTTTTCTCAAGCCATCAAAAAGACTGATAAAGTTGTTAATTTCTAAGTGCCTAACTGCCCTTTGTATATTTTTTGTGATCCTTTCTCCTAAAACGAAGTCTAATAGTAAGTCAGGTTGAAAGCACCTGTCTCGTGCGCTTTTTACTGATCATATAAAGTCTTATACCCTTATGTCATTCTACCAGGTTATATCCTTTATGGTTCTTATTATTTCCTTAGTGGGAATAGTACCAGGAGAGGGCTATCTTAGAGCCACGGTTTTTCACAGATTCACGTACTTCGAGCACATTATTTTCACTAGCATTGGCAGAGATGATACTGGATGGTCTTATTGGCACGAGGGGTCTATTTTCTTGCCTTTCGCGTGCTTCCTCCGTGCTGTTCTCCCTATTCTCGTTTCCTTCCGCGTCACTTTCTTCGTCCGCGTTGTTTGCCTCATTTTCATCGTTTATTTCCGCGTTACTTTTTCTTTTCTGGTGATTAGTAGATTCTCTTCCGTGGTCCTCATAATTATCAAAAGTCATAATGTCTCCATCTATTCACGTTTCTACTTTCGACGGGATGTCCAATCTTTGCGTTAATGGGAAAATTTCGTCAACCGAGCTGCCGTTGTCGACAGTAAGTCTAGATACTGCTTCCTCTAAAAGTGCCATCCTAGGCAGCATTAAGTCGAGTTTCTCGTCAGTAGTGCGTCAGCTCATGTTGCCCGGTCTGTTATTATAGGCTCCCGGAAAAGGGTTGTCTGAACTATCGATCTCTGATTTTATATCGTAATTTGTGGATAATTTTTACCTGTAGGCGTGGAACGCCAGCGTGTATGATTTTTCCTAATTTCAAGTGCCGGGTGTAATGGTGTCGCAATCGCATTAAAATTTCCGTTTTGTTATATATTTTTTAATCCTTACTTTTACAATCCGCCTACATGGAGTATATACAAGGTTTATTTGAAACCGAATTCCTTTTTATTAACGATGGTAGAGCTAGCGAGCATACGTAGTATACCAAGGATTCCCTATAAAAATTTTTTTCTTTCTAAACTTTGCTTTACCTTAACTTTACTTTCCCTGTACCTTAACTTTGCGTACTGGAAAGTCTTCGTTTGACGACTGTAAAGAAGACTTATACTATATCTTAATTTATAATTACTAGCCTTTTTTCTGCGACGGCGTACTTAATTGAGCTCTTAAATTTACCCAATACCTTACAGGTTCCTTTTTTTACGGACTTTCCGTAGAGAAATCCTGAGTCCTTTCTAGGAGAACCGTAGTTCTCAATGTTGTATTGCCGTAGCTAATTTCCTAATGGATCGTTTGCCACTATCCTGGCAGGACCCCCAATTTGTAACAGGGTGAGATTAATGAATTCACTTTGTTACTTATTGGTTCAACTTTGAAAGTATTCTTTATTTTGTTAAAGTTTCGTAGACGATAGAACCTTGACTGAGGGTTGCTGGAAGACTGCCGAACGTCCCTTCTATTACACGTCGCCTAAACTGACCATACAATCTATAGTGGAGGGAGGTCGGAAGCATGTGGCACACTAAATCTGAATTCCCACATTCTTCTAAACCAGTTTTCCCAAATGCTTATGAGTTCCTCAGATGGGACACGATCACTCTATGGGAAGCTTGGACTAAATTTCAAATATAGGATACATGGATTTTCAACTACAAATAATTAAGTTCCAAACAAGAACGTAATAGTTATATATTTTTAGTAAAAGAAAACATTATCACCCCAACAAAACGAAGTTTCAACAAAATATTTACAACTACAAAAAAATGAATTTTTAACAGAAATAGATGTTCTTGATGTTCATTACATTGCAGTTCCATTGAATTATTTTTCAAGCACATCTGTATTTTGCCAAAAATTATCGACATGCATCACTAGACGTTATTACAAACATGAGTGAAGAAAAACATCTGTTAGCCTCTGAAATACATGCTTTCACATATAAACGAAGGGCGTGCATGTTTCAAGTGATAGAGATTTGCCGCAATATGCGAGCAGCATCCCACGTTTCTACGTTCATTAGCACACTCGCACGAATATCTATTTATTCTCTTTTATCCTTGGCTGTCAGGATTATATTATTACATCTGCAATCTCTGTTGTTGACGTGATATGATGCGACTTGAACTTGTAGGATGTTAGTACTGTTGTTTACTACTTTAAAATTCACGCTACCATCCGCATTCGTAATTTCAGCAAGGTAACAAACTGCTTGGGATAGCTGATAGGACCGTGTCAAAACATATGTGGAACATATATATAGAATAAAATGAGCCTATGCAGTGTCCAGTGTATTGGTTATTTTGTTATGAATTATATATTGTTGGAATAATTCGTAACGTTCTTACAGACTGAATTATAAATAATATGAATGTTACCTGTAAAAAGTCTGTATCTGTGAGGTCTGTTGCGGAGATTTGTGCAAAATTCTCCAAATCATGAGACAAAATCGGCGAAAAAATCTCTTTCTATTTCACCCTTTCTTAATCATTTCGTTTCTAATTGTATTTTTGGTATCCTTAGAAGCTATAATACGTGTTAATATAATGTCTTGTAAACCTTTGTTCGATCACTTCACTTATTTTTTCTATGATACCCACTCTTGATCGGTTCGTAAAAAATATATGTTTTGTTATACTACTTCTTTTTGACATAAAAATTGAACGAATTCGTTCATCTTCTTTTTCTTTCTTGACTAAAAAATTCTTTTTGGCTGAAAATTGATTTTTTGAACTGAAAATTTAACTGTTACCCTTTTTGTTAAAAATGTATCCCTTTTAGTTGAAAAATCAACTATGCGGTTAACAATTTATCTTGATTGGTAGAAAATTATTCTTCTCGTTTGAAAATTTATCTACTGCTGTTAAAAATGTATGTCTCTGATCGTAAATTAAAATGTTTTGTTAAAAATCAATTTTGTTGAAAAATTTATTATCTCGTTAAAACTTCGTTTTTTCTGTTAAAAATAATTTTTTTACTGGAAATGTTACGACTACCTTTTTCAAAGAATGTTAGTCTTACAAAATTAATTTTTTGAATCCAAAATTTAACTATTCCATTTTTGGTTCAAACTTGATCTTTTTTAGTTTAAAGTTCGAATGTTTTTTTTGTTGAAAATTAATTTTTTTAACTAAAAATTTAGCAGTATCATTTTTGGTTAATTTATCTAGTAAAAACTTGAACTATTTTGTTAAAAATTTGTTTTTTTTTTGCTTGAAAAACCTTTTTCACTTGAAAAATTCATCTTTGTTTGTAGAAAATGATTCTTATCATCTAAAAATTAATCTAATTTGATTAAGAATTCATTTGATTAGTTGAAAATGCATCTATTTTGTAAAACTTCTTTTTTTTACTCGAAACTATTTTTTATATAAATATTAAACATTCGATAATCCGTCAAAATTTAATCTTTTAGTAGAAAGTTAAAAAATTTGTTTGAAAGTCAGTGTATTTTTTTGGAAATTAAACTGTTTTGGTGAAAAAATTTGGTTTCAAATATATTTTTTAAACTGTCAACGCAACCGTTTTTGTTAAATATTAATCTATTTTGTTGGAAAATTCTATGTTATGTTTTTGGTTGAAAATTGATCTTTTATGTATTAAATTGCTGCTTTCGGTGGAAAGCTTTTAATTTGAAAATTGAATCTACTGTTTCTATTCTGTTGTTCAAGGTCTTCTCTGAGGAGAAATCCAAGGGCGTGTAATCTAGCTCCGCTTTACAGATGGTGCTGTAAAGTGTAATATCTCGCTTGCTGTAAAAACCGTCTCGCAACTGTATAACTTGTAACTTACGTAGTTTCCTGACATCTGCAACACCCCTAACCCCCTCTATGTTGTGGTAGAACTATCCTTCCAATCACTGAATTAATGTGGTGCATTCGGTGCTTCGGCATTTCCACACGGATGGTTCTGTTTGATCGTTCAAGTTGGGTGTTTGACCATTTGATGAGTCAAAAGGAGTACGTGAGGACAGTTACTCTTACACTCAAGAATACTAAGGTATTTTATGACTCGTCCTCAGGAATTGCCACGATGTCATTCTCGAAATAGTTTTCTAGCTCTGCGGTCCCTAATTCTCCTCTGGTTAAATACACTGTTCTGCATTTATCTAGTCCGAAATTCATGTAGATATCATTGAGAAAACTGCTTTGTGACATTGATGCGCGGGCAGATTTTGTAAATTTTGAAAACTTTAAGCAAATAGTAATGTGGTATGGAAGGATATGCTTGCTTGTAGTCAATTTATGCAATGTGCAAGTTTCTCTGACGTTAACGATTTTACGTCATAAGAACAACGTCTATGGGGACTAGATCTTTACTGCCCAGCGAGTTTTTGCAACATCCTTTTTATCCTTCTGTTAGGATGTTAATCTAGTCACAGTGAGAACATACCTAATCTAAAATGATAACTGTAAGTTACTAAAATTTTTTGGAAGACCGGCTATCTGTCTAAATTCGTATGGATTTTAAGCGTCCGGTTTTTTTGGCACCGTATACGTAGTACCTCTAAACATAAAGCCTGGCATTAGATCTAGGTGTTCAATGATCTTTAGAAAACATCTTGCAACGCAGGATACACAATCATCAGGTACTTGTACCAGAAGTTGAGAACCATGCCCGGACCTGAAACTTTCCAGTTCCTTGCCCTTATAAAAACCGTTGAAACATCTGTAGCTGTTATGTTACTCAGCACCGTTGCAGGATTTTTGATTGTCTTTGCTTTCTCCTGTTCGAACCACACGGTGTCCAAATTATTTTTGTTCGTGTTTCCCCAAACACCCGACCAGTAGTAACTCATATCTTCTAATTGAGGGAATTTGGTATCTTTCTGGTTATTTTGTTTTGCATTCAGTTCACGATGGAACCTTCTTTCATCTGTCTGAAAGGTTCGATTTTGTTGCCTTCTTGTGCTACTTTTCTTGTACCGACGCAGTCTAGCAGTAAGAAAATCAGCTCTCTGTCATTGGACGTGTATGATCTCATCCAATATTGCTGGCTACAATGCCTCGATGTACCGATGGTGGATGATTTAAGTAACATGGTGTATCAGATTTCTGGTTCTATTTCCTTTCTTATATTGAGTCAATCGACCCAATTTACACCTTACTTTTCTTTCATCCATATCTAACCTGATCTTTCATGGTGGATCTCGATTCCTTTCTGGGGCAAAGACTGCAATTGTAGGCCTAGTTCTGCGGTCGGACGTTCTTACGACTTCCATAGATATTCAGTATACAAAAGGTTGCACATCTAACGCAATGTGTGTTGCTTTTAAATGAATGGGTAAAACCTTGCTGTTCAGGTGTTCTATTAGATCACAAAGATCATTTTGTGATATTCATTTTGGAAACAGAATGCCTTTTTGTTGATTCTACATGTCAGATCTTTCGTAAAGCATGACCAAAATTACACTCAAGGTGCTGTTGTTCTGGAATCTCGCTGTTCAAATAATCGTTAAAAATATCCAGACGTAATTCTAGAGGATCCGGTACTTGATGTGTATTGTCCCTAGCACATGTGCCTTCAGCTTCGGTCAGTTATTCATTGTCCACATTTATCAAGAGGAGTTCATCATTGGGAAGCTGCTGTTCCACTTCCACAGAATTATCCAGAATAAAAAAAAACCTGTGCATCCTGCTTCAGCAGTAGATATGCCGGCGACTAAAGTTTATAAAATTGGAAATAGCTCCTGTGGATTCAATCTGAATTGAAGGTTCGTTCTTAATGATACTTAACTATTTGGATAAAAATATCGGTTTTAGTATGATTTATTTTGATTCACGTAGTTTCAAAGAGATTCAAACTGATTAAATTCCATTCCGAAACTTTCATGAGAACAGGAATGGTTTTTCTCATTCGCAACGAAAAATCTCATTCCGAAATACAAAATTCTTTACTGATCCTCTTTTTAATTCCGATAATTAATCTCCCTTTCCTCTACTTCGTTTATAACCTCTTATCTCGGCCTTTGCTACCCATGCAAACCCGCCATGCAGAAAAAGTAATCCTTCTCTATCCATCATTGCATTGCTCCTCGCTTCTTTTAGCGCGTTCTCAATCCAAGACAGAACTTCCCTCTCTCCATGTAGTCTGGTAATCTTTGACGTGGATTTTTACTTCTGTCAGCTTGTCAGCTTTTCTTGTATTATGATTTTCAATTGTAGTTGCTTATTTTCTTCAATTAATTTTTCTTCAATCTCCTTATTACATCATTACAACAAACCTTTTTTCCAGAGTTGTAATTGTTACAGATTTCTGAAACGGGAGAGACTTTTTTGGGGGTTAGCGCGACTAGTTCATTTATGTACCAAGTTGGTAAACTCCTATTGCTGCTATCGCCCTCCATGGGCTTGATTCCACCTTCTTGAATAGAATTTGGTCCTCTCTCTCTTCCTCAATTTGTAACTGTTCATTTCGGTGCTACCACCATCCAGTTAAGTTTTCGCTGTTCATGTCATTTCACCCTCCCCGCCAGTGTTGCTAACGGACCGCGCTTTTTGGAAATTGCGCAGGCTTCGTGTGGCAAAGAAGTGACGAAGAGAACATCCAGTTTCTCTTTTACTCGATGCCTGCCTAGTTGAAAGAAGCGCGGTTTGTTAGAACCAGTGCTAATGAACTTTGAACAATCTTAGTTGCTTCCAGAATTATTCCAATTTTTTGAAAACCGTTCATTCACGGTATGTTTAATGTTCCGTTTATTTAGAATATCTTTTTTTTCATTGACATTTTAGTTTTAACTTGGATTATCTGACAAAGAATTTTATTACCTTTCATGAAATGATGAGGGAAAAAACGTATGTTAATATTATAAAAATGAAGGAACTTGAGCCAGAACTTAAATAATAGGCATGCAGGTAATTTCCGCCGTTAGTGTATTTTTGAAGCAGAGGAAACTAAAAGAAGGGCGAATTTAAAAACTGATGATATTTGTTATAGGTATATCTCAGTATTAGTGGACCTAACACGAATGGAGGGTACAAAGCACGGGCAATTAGTAGCAACTCAATTGTTAGATGTTGCAATACGCGTTAAGGCGATTCGAAAATACGCAGTTCAGCAGTGTGCCTTACTATTAGAAAATGCGTGCCTCCTCGCTGGACAACCAAGAGCAACTATGTCTGAAGTTCTGTACGCAGCAGCGTGGATCTGTGGAGAATTTTCAAGGTAAATAATTACTCAATCATGTTTTATTTTCTTTTAAATTCATTATTACTAAGTTATTACACATTTTAATGACGCAGTGAATCAGATTTTTATTGTCTTTCCAATAATATCAACTAAATAATGTTCTTTATGTCGCAAAATGAAAAATACCAAACCTTTTTATTTTTTTCAGTGAATTGGAATACCCTCTAGGAACATTGCAGTCAATGCTCAAATCACAAGCGTCGATGTTACCGGGTCACATTCAGGCAGTATATGTTCATAATATTCTAAAACTTGCTGCAAACATCTTAAGTAAGGCTGAACAAGAAAATGATATTGGTATAATGGAACAGGTGGGCGTTTATTCTAATTATTAGGCAAATGATATCGAAAAAAATGGTTTCTTTCTTCAGTTTAAAGTAGAAATTCACCTGATATTAAATTTATGACTAGCCTTATAAATGGAATAATACCGTTTAAATAGCTTAAAATCTTCTGTTTTACAGATTTTTCTTTTGAGAGAGAAACTTGCTGCTTTTATCTGCAGTAGCGATTTAGAAGTACAAGAAAGATCGAGTTCTGCCATGGCTCTGTTTGACTGTTTAAAAGAAAATCCGGGACTAGCTGCAGAATTAGTAGAGGCCTTTATCGGAGAACTAAATCCTGTCGCTCCTAAAGCTCAGAGAAAGGCAAGTTTATTTTTATATTTTTTAACATTATTTTCTTCGTTAATTTGTCATAAAAGCAAGTTATATTTAATTTGCATTTACTGAAGCCCGAACTAATAATTCTAGGTGCAATTTCCTTCTGGCTTGGACCTAGACTCTTGGATTAACGATCCACCTTCTGAAAGTTCTGATTCCGACGATCAAGATATGAATGAAATTTTCGTGAAACCTGAAAAGTCTGATGGTTACTCGAAACATGATTCGTGCGAACCGACTATCGAGGAACTTCAGAAAAGACGGGACGCGAGAAAGTTGGAACAGGAAAACAACCCACATTATCTCAAAGTTTCGATCAGCAAAAAGTTGTCATCTTATAACTCGAGCAATAATAATGAGGACATTGAAAATATTCCTGTTGCTGAACTTGATATTCCTGTCTCACTGCAGATTACAGACTTCAGGAGTTCAAAAAAGTACTTCAATATAGATCAAGAATCTAGCAAAAAGAGGGATAAAAAGCTTGGCAAGAAGAAGAAATCAAAGAAGGGTAATCTTTATATTTTATCTTGATTCTTGGTTTTTTTCTTATCCATTTTTACCGTGGTTTTAATTTCGCAGATAGAAAGTCGAGCAGTTCAGAAGAACGTGATGAAAATTATCATTCACAATTCGTAAACAGAGGCATAGGAGAATTACCTTCAGGAGCAGAATTAAGTGGTAGCGACGACGATGACACCGCGGATGCAAATGATCCACATCGTGCTTTAAATATTGACTTGGATTTACCTTTAAGAGATGATGAACGTCTTCCTGTTTTAGAGCACAGAAGTGTGGATAACAATCTGCATGAAGATATGAAAACTACGTGTGACAAGAAGGATAAGGTGAATGAATGCATTATTATTAAATATGTTACGTGTTATGATGAAAGGGACCTTAAAGTTAGCATGCTTTTCCATGCTTTTTTCATCTTCTCGCTCTGTATTCAGTGAAACAGACGAGCTCTAGGGACATACGGATACAAAACGCAAAGATGTGTTGAACGTGGTGGGACTGGATTTCTCGGGTCGCCCACACGCATCAAAATAGGCAATTTACGCTACACGTTGCAGCTTAATAACAGTTCCAGTTTTTTCAGATAAAAATTCAAATATTTTTTAATATGAAAATGTGATTAAAAAATTATTAATAACATAAAAATCTCGAAAATCGATTTTTTGCAAACTTTAAGGTCCCTTTCCTCGTGGCACGTCACATATGAAATTTTTTCTTCTTTGCTTCGGGCTGAATGCCTTATGAGATGTCTGTGATTATTGTGTTGTTTTGATTGGCCTTAAAGCTATATATCCGATTGAGGTTTTATTATTTAAGACCTCGTTTTGTTGAAATTCTTGATATCCGAGAATGGCAAAAATTTCAAATACACATCTCCGTCCATGATTTTCAGGGAAAATAGCAAAGCGAATTGTACGTAGGCACTAGCAGTACAGAGTCCTTAACACATTCGTATTACGTCCATTTGCCTTTTGTGCTGCAAAGCGGATACATTAAATATATACGAAAATTGGATTTAAAATCGTATATAATTTGTATGTGTATTTGTATCTTTATTTACGTAGACCCAACAGAAATCCAATTACAGGGTGACAATTTGTATACAAGTGCCAAAATTAACTACCTCACTACCTCTCAGATGATAGGTTCCATCTTCCCTAAATACTAGTATTTTTAAAAATCGTTTTCAAATTCTTTCGAAGAGTTGAATTTCACATTTCAAATGAGGACATCAGATTAAAGATACATATTCTAGCTCAGATATAACGAAAGAATTAAATAGTGCAATAAGAGTACTAGATTTTCTTAAGCTTTTACAGAACCTAAAAATAAATCCTTGAACTTGGTTAGTGGATTTTGGAATAGTTTCAATATGCTCTTTATATCTTGAATGATGATCACTATTTAATCGTAGGTCCTTGATGATATAAACTCTTTGTATCTGTTCTGCCTCCATTTCATAGCTAAACAGAATCGGATCATGGTTTCTTCTAAATGTGATTACTTTGCATTTTAAATGTTCAATTCCATTCCCTATTCCTTACACCATTCAATTTGCTATATTATACAATTTCTTACACAGTCAATCTGCATATATAATTTTGTATCATCAGCAAAAATGATTTTATTAGCCTTACTTGATATATTTATTTCATTGAAAAAAACTGTAGAAACATTTGGGCCTAGATTAGAGCCCTGCGACACCTTAGAGGATGGTGCAAATGGAGTGGAATTATGTCCTGCATATTGAACATGGTTTTTCCTATCTAGTAGAAAAGATTGTAGTAACAATACTACGTTTCTAGGCAAATCAGTTTTATGGAGTTTCTGAATGAGGATATTATAATTAAGTTTGTCAAAGCATTTAGCTATGTCTAAATATATAGCATCAACCTGTTTCCGATCCTTTCAATCTCTAGCTATGAACTGTGTGTAAACTGCTAGGTTTTGTTAAAGTCGATCTGTCAACAGCAAAGGCATGCTGAACTTCTATTACTTTTCAGCTGATGATGTAAAACATAAAACTTGCAATACAAGCCTCAAATACCTTAGAGAAATTGTTCGTACTAGAAATTGGCCGATAGTTACGAATCAATTCTTTATCTCCAACTTTAAATACTGGGCCTACTCTTGCCTCCTTCCAAATTTTCAGAAAAGTTCCTTTATCTAGTGCTAAGTTATAAGTGAAGCAAAGAGGGTTAGCAAGAGAGCACATATTCTTATTCCTAGTTTTTTATTTATTATCCGTTTTTTATTATCCGGAAAATTTTTTAGTGCAAATTTTATGTCTATTACATCAATTTTAAATTTCTAACACATACATCCATCAGATGAAAAAGTCAATTCATTCGCAGATCTATTATATGGGACATAAACACTATTAGAATATTCAGAAAAAGCGTTAACAATTTCTTTAGGATCATCCATTTTCCGATCATTTATGTGCATAATTCCGGACAGCCTCGATGCATTTTTCATGTTACCAACAAATTATCAGAATTTTTTTTTATCTTTACGTAATGCTTCTTCAGAATTATTCGTATAAATAATTTAATTCCTTTTATCAGCTGTTTTATTTCAGATCTTATACCATTAAAACATTTATGTAGGTAATTAGTAACTAACACAAACCCAAGGAGACTCTCGGTTCCAATTTTGCCTATCCCCCCTCCCAACCCACCCGTATTAACTGACGTTTTTGTGGGACTAACGTTATAACTACATTCTCCATCATATGACGATTTGCTACTTAACTTTGACATGATTTCGACTCAGAAAATAAACTTATTGCATAAACGTGATAGTTAAGCGTATAATCTAAACAATGGGTAATAGAAACTACAAAATGGCCTCGGAAAGGACTGGAACTGTAATTGACAAAAGGCATGCACACGGAAAATCTAAAGGTCATGTTTCAGGCGACGAATGGAGACTAGGTGTTTAGAATGCTGGGGGGGGGGGTGATCTCAAGGTAAAAGAATTGCGTGAAACTATCGACGAGAGGAAACTAGATATTTTATGTGTGTCTGAAGCAAAGAAAAAGGGATGCGAAACTAAAGACATAAAAAATGGCGTGTTGAAAAGCGGATTTGAAATATGGTCAGGAGTAGACAGTGAATCACATGGTAAACTAGGAGTAGGTCTGATTTTGAATGTAAGAGCAAAGCAGCATCTCGGAGACCATGATTTCGTATTTCCCAGACTGCTGTGGGCTAGAATGCAAGTAGCAATCAGAAGACTATTTATCATAGCATGCTACGCAACAGTTGATAGTGATCCCACAGAAGTAAAAGACGCCTTCTAGGACAGTTTAAATGACACAATAAATATTTGCAAACATGGGGAAAGAATAATTCTACTAGGAGACATGAACGGATGGGTGGGCTTCCAAAATCGGGATACAGAAAGAGTACTAGGTCATTTCGGGGATCCAAGAACAAACTATAGCGGAGATAAAATAGTTGGTCTATGCTTAGAAAGAGGTCTGTTTATTACAAATACTTGGTTTGGACATAAAATGATCCACATATACACCTGATCTAAAGGAAATAGCCACAGTATAATTGAATTTGTTGTTGCGGATAAATGACTAACAGAGTTAGTCAAAGATACAAGGGTCATGAAGGCTCCTGAATGCAATCCTGATCATTACCTTCTGATCTCAAAAATTAACTTAGGTCGGGGATGGAGAAAAAAGAGAACCAAGAAAAGAAAACAAACGCGAATCAAAATTAAGAACCTACAGAAACCGGATGTGCGAATAGATTTCCAAAATAAAATAATCGAAAGCATAGATAGGGCAACATAGGAGGACCGTATAAAAAGCAAAGATATAGAGGGCGCCTGGACAAAGTTACGAGATATCATTGTTAGATGTACGATCGAAGTGTGTGGAACCGCAGTTGTAGGAAGAATGTCTGGTGATGCGTGGTGGTATGATGAAATTTAGGCTGCCCAAAAAGCAAAGAGAGAAGCGTACAGGAGAACTTTGAACATCGCAGGTCTTAGCAATGCGGAAAGAAATAGACGTAGAAATGATTATAGACACGAAAACAGGATCCTTAAACGATTAGTTAAGAAACTTAAAGATACAATTAGAGCAGAAGAAGAGATGAAAATACAAAACGACTTTGAAGGAAGCAAGAAACTGCTTTATAAAAAAATGAAACGAAACAAAAGTACAGAATTTTGTAACATGAGAAATAGTAGGGGGGAAATGGTATATGATGCAGACGGAATACTAGAGGCTTTCAGAGACTATTTTAGGAGACAACTCGGAGATGAAGCTATAGCATGCCACAACTGCGATGTTCAACACGATGCGATAGAAAACTCAATTGAGATAGTCTATTTCACTGAGGTTAGGGATATAATTAAGAACTTGAAAAACGGTAAGGCTACCAGGGTAGACGATATTACCGCTGAAATGCTTGAACACGGTGGCGAGCACATACCGCATAGACTGTAGAATTTTATAAATTTATGTTTCGAGATGGGAGACGTCCCAGACGATTGGAAAAAAGAGATTATCGTACCAATATGCAAAAAAAGAGAGATAAAAGCGACTGCAATAATTACAGAGGGATTATCTTATTAAGTACCGTAAGTAAAATATACTCAAAAATACTTACTCGCAGGGTAATGAAAATAACAGAAGCAAATATTTGGGAAGTCCAAAGTGGGTTTTTGCCAGGAAGGTCATGTACGGATCAAATATTTAGCTTAAGGCAAATAACAGAAAAAAGTTTGAGAGTAGGAAAAAAAGTTTTCTGTGCATTTGTTGACCTAGAAAAAGCTTTTGACAAGGCAGGTAGAAGTAAACTTTGGAAGGTCCTGAAAGAGTATGGAGTCAATGGATGGCTCCTACAAGCTATAAAAACCATATATAGGGATAGCAAAGCGAGTGTAAGGGTGAATGGGAAATTGAGTGACTGTTTCGATATTATTCAAGGAGTTAGACAAGGATGCGTTATGTCTTCATGGTTATTTATATTATTTATGGACAAGTGTTTAAGAGTGGCTCTTTCCGACGAAGAGGATGTGGATCTCGAAACAGTAAGGGTACGTGGGTTAGCGTTTGCAGATGATAAGGTTGTTATGGAAGCGTCAACCGAAGACTTACAAAGAATGTTGAATAAACTAGATGCAAGCTTGAAGAGCATGGGCCTCAAAATTAACGCAAATAAAACAAAAACTATGGTTTTCGAAGGAAAGAGTGAGAAAACACTATGCAATATTTTATTAAATGATGAGAGAATTGAACAAGTTGATAAGTTCGCATACCTTAGTAGCTTATTTACTAGAGACGGGAAGATAGATGAGGAATTAGATAGACGCATAAACGAAGTTAAGAAGGTTATTGGTAGAGTAGGTCCCCTTATCAGAAGTAAAGAGATATCAAATAAAGTTAAAATGGCAATACATAATTCTATATTTGTACCGACTGTACTATTCGGTAGCGAGACATGGACTTATCAAGAAAAATATAAGAGTAAAATTAACGCAATTGGCAGAAGAGGCGCTAGTAGACACATGGGAAAAAAATCGGTTAAGATGGTTCGGGCATCTTGAGAGAATGCCAAATAAACGACTAACGAAACAAGTGTATCAAGGTAAAGTAATTGGCAGCGTGCCCAGAGGTAGACAGCGGAAAGAATGGTTAGATGTGTGAATGAGACTCTAGCTAGAAGAGACACAAGAAGTCACAGAAACACGAGAGTCTGCATGAAAAAATGCATGGACATAAAAGAAGCTAGAGAAGTATGCCAGGACAGGAAATTATGGCGGCGAATAGTTAATAAAAAGAGTGTCAGTAGAGTGAAAGACGCCTGAAACAAAAGACCTTGGCTATTAATGGACCCAAGTGGGGAACCTTACATAACGACTTTGTGAGGATCTTCACTTGGGGTGATTGCCAGAGAGATTGATCAGTAACCTGGGTCGAATCAGTGTTGCGGAACGAACGTGTTATTTACATAAATAACACGAGAATTCTGGATCAATCTAAAAATTCTCTATCCCTTCCCCACATTACTCCTTTCCCCACCGAGTGAGTCACGCCTACCTTGAAAGGGAAATGGCTTAATGGTGTAATAATAATTCTTTAATTTGAATCCTAAACTTTGAAGATCATTTACTTAGAACACTTTTAGCTTTCATATGACCTTTTTTTTACTGCGGTGGCATTTTTTTGGCTCAGTTGTTAAGCTTAAATGGCAGTTGCCTATTATTTTCTCGCCGATAGTAGACGCCGCTAGATGAACACTTGACGAACCCTAGACAAGACAGTGCGATACCTGGCTGCTGAACGCCGCTAGATGAAATCTAGGCGAACCCTAAACTAGACGGCGGCCATAAAATTTCCCTAGAGGTTCGCTAGACGAGCTGAGTCTAGAAAGTATCTAGAAATCGTCTCTATTTCCGGTAGGGTAACCTTTTATATTACCACGCTAGTCAGAAAACCGCGAAAATCAGAGTATTCTAATTAAATAGATCTTTTATTTCAATTCTATCGTTGACTGAGATTGGAAGCGAGAGGAAGAGTGTTCCGACATACAGGAAAGGAGCGGGAATATCAGGGAAATAAATGCCTCACGATGGAGTGTGAATGTAGTCAACCACGCTGAAGAAAAAAAATTCTGAAGACAACAGTGAGGTCGGTCGGTACGTTCTTCAGCGTGGTTGACTAACTTCACACTCGATTGCGAGGTATCTGTTTCACTAATATTCAACCGTCTTTCCACGGTGACTAAACATTCTTCCTAGCTTTTCTCGTTCTTCCTTATGTAACCACGTAACTCTAGACGCTTTTTTGAATTTCAATTTGTTTTTACACTTATATTCTATCAATATAAACAAATTAATTTCATTTAAAGTGAAAAGTCTTGTAATGGTAACATTGAGTGATTTTAACCTTAATGGTACTTATTGAAATTACGTAAAATTATAATTATTATTTTATTTCGTAAAAGAACTACATTCAGTTACAAAATACAATTTAAAAATATTCCGTTTTATTTCAATTTTTTCTATACTCATAGATTAAGATTTGTATCAGCTGATTCAAATATTTCTATAAATCCCGACAAATCGTTATATCTGGCAGCACTGACCATTACGGCATGAGTGTCATGATCCAAGGGCTTTTCCGGTTCAGGAATAACTCCGTTGTCCACCGAATCTACGTGGAGATGCCCTGGATGCCGACACACGGCAAAACTGTCAGGCTCAGAACTGAAACCTAACGTGCAAGTACATTTACTGTTGCATTTTAGGGTTATAGGGTTATGCAGTTACAGGGTGACAAGTTGGAAGGTGATGGGGTTAGAGAGAAGTGTTGTCGTGGAGTTTTAACTGGCCGCCTCAAAGTATTTTTTGTCGCACATAAGAGTTGTATGGTTATAGAGTTTTGAGTTTATAGGGTTATGAGGTTTTGTATTACTAGGGTTATAGGTTGTCGGGACTATAGTGTTGTGGGACTTAAGGGTAATGTAGCTTATGTATTTTGAGGTCATTAAGGTATGAGTATAAAAATACAGCCATTCATACAAATGTCCAGCTCCATAATACAGTGGTCAGCTCCGTAATGTGAAGTTTTTAAAAAAGTGTCCATAATAAATTTTTTACAAGGTTCTAAGAAAAATAATGCCTTATTTTCGTCAATAATATACATTTTATACTTTCAGGGGTGGGGGGGAGGAGGTCTGCCGAAGTATCATTTTCTATGTTAAGACCAATTTAAAAAGGATCATGCGGGGGGCAGAAGTTCTTGAGAATGTATAACGTATTTTATAAATGGCACCTTACCGAAACCTGATTTAGCGGATAAGGTCGTCCAAGGGGGTGAGAGAGAAAGAGACGCTTTCAAGGTCAGCGGAGTTGCGCAGTTTACTTCCACATTACAATGTTCTATTTTTAATATTATGAACATGTTACTATGAACATGATAAGTATCATAAATGTTTTTCTATTTGGTGCTAACAATAATCAATTTTCCAATTTTTAATTTCAAACTATTTACTTTAAAATTTGAAAGTGGATTGAGCCGTTTGTTTAAATGGATTTGTATAGCGCGCCGTTTGTAGCTTGGAATTGGAAAGATTGGAGTGAAAAGTGGAACTACTTTGTCGTTGGTGAAGGGAAACCGATATCAGAGATGAGTTGGGAGATTGCTCATGTAATGGAATAAGAGACTACGTCAAAATTTGACTGCTAAAAGCGCCCTCTTGGTTTGTGGGTCAACTCCTCGGAGTTACTTCGCAGTTTTCGGCATTTTTCATACGTTCCGCGTCGGTAATTGCTGAAGTTTGAAAATTTTAAAAATGAGTTACCACCGCAGTTACAATTACAGGAGTTACCTTAAATGTAAATGATGTACTGCATATTTATTTACCACTCGAATATTAAGTGCTTATTATATAATTATTCTAATGATTCACAATTATTACTGAGTATTTATATAATGAAAACTAATTATTTATTGTTTAAATTAAAATTTTTAATATTATATCGTTACATAGCTATTTATATGCTATGAATCATAAATTATGACTTATAATTTTATTACATGACCGGAAAAAGTTTTATTTAATTTAATTATGACAGAGCTAAACATTTTTTTCTTTAAAATGTTGAATGCTATCAAAATTAAAAATTCTGTATAAAATCAAGCAAGGGATAAATCCAATTTGTCCATTTCATAAAGAATTTTGAGATTTCTTTAGAAACAAAAAAATAGTATATTGTCAATTATAATACCTTCAATTTTTCTCTAAAACGCTAAAATTAAGTAACTATTATAACATATAGTATGCTTATCAGTTACAGATTGTATTAATTAATATACAGTTTGTAGCTAAAATACATACATACATATACTAGGCAGTCTGATAAATCCCTGAAAAATGAAACACGGAGAAGTTTTTTTGGCCAAAGTCGGTTTTATTTTTCAACATACACTCCTTTTAGGTCGATACAGAGAGTCCAACGATTTTCTAACTTTTTGATACCGTCCGAAAAGTACTCGATCGGAAGGTCTCCAAAATACGCCTCAGTTTCAG
>NC_046659.1:30113746-30121752 GCF_010883055.1 Belonocnema kinseyi | reverse complement strand
CTAGCTGTGGTAGAGTAGGCGTTCCGCTTACATAGCCCCTTTTTCGGAGTATTTCAGCATAGTTTCGCAGACGTTACTGCGAAAAGTGCGATAATTCCGGGTGTTTCTCGCACCACAGAGCATACAGCCGTGCCATGTTACCCCGTTCAGGGGCCACACTCGCATCGGAGCACTCTAGAAAGTCGTGATTCAGTCGCTCCGTCCACCCAAAGGTCACGAGATCCCGCCGATCCATCGCATTGAATCCATTTTCATTGGCTCCCCCAGCTCTAGATTGGTCTGCATTGTTGGCCGACCCATTGTCGGGAGGCCTGCGCGTTCTGTTGTTTTGAACCGCACTTACTACAACTATGTTTGGTGTTGTCATTGTTGTTCCCACGAGAAGCTAGAGAAAGGGATTCGTCCATCCTTGTAGAGCCCCGCATGCAAGGATAAGGCTACTTACTCTGAGAGGTCGCCTGGTATCCCAGAGTCACCGTTCTAGACACCTCACCCAGGTGCCATTCAGCTTTCGGCACGGTTTTCACACCTCCGCTTGGGGGTTAATTCCTTCGGGACCACCCCTGGACAATTGTCCGCGACTGCCTATTTATTTTTGTAACCATATTCAGCAGAAACCGTTGGTACAGGGACCCTCTATCCGCAACCCGAGGACGCGTTCGGTGGCTTTGTCATAGGCCCTTCGGTTTGATTCTAGAGGAATAAAAACAGTGGCGTTGTTTGTCAGGCTTGAGAGATATATGACCCATATTTATGCAAGGCCTTTTAAGTTTGAACCCCTCAATTACTTGCGGGGAAAACCTAGAAAACATTCTTCTGGAATTAAGTAAGAACCGTATATACCTTTGCCTATAGTTTGTCTACCTGGTTGAACCTAATCAATTTTGGAAATTTTCCTCCTTTTATGGTCTATTTCCATTGTAAGAATACTCGGTATGAATGGCTGCGTAGTTGTGAGACCAAAATTACGAAATTAGAGTTAGCACCTTATTACGGTTAAAACACTGTTTAAAAAAAATTAATTGTTTAAGTTTTGTAATTTTACATTAAAAAACACTCATTTTTAAAAAAAAGGCGAATTTTAAAAGACAAATAATTCAATTGACAAACAAACATGAATGGAATAAATGGAATACATGAATTGCCAGTTTAAAAAAATTAATATTTTCAACAACAAAAATGAATTTTCAACAGAATGGTTGAATTTTTTACCCACTTACCTTGAAGAAATCAAAAGATAAATTTTCCATCAAAAATGAAATAGCTGAATTTTCAAATAAAAACATTAATTTCTAACAATATAATTTATTTTCTATCCAAAGAGCTAAATATGCAACTAAAATCGTAATGTTTTAACTAAAAAGATTTATTTTTAGTTCAAAAAATTAATTTAAACTTTAAAAAAAACGGGTTTTCATATAAGTAGATGAATTTCAACTAAAATGATAAATCTTCAACAACAAAAATCAAGTTTCAACAAACCCCTACAACTATTAATGTAAAATTCTTTAATTTTTACCTGCTAAATGTTTCAGTGTATACAATTTTAAGTATTCCTTCAAAATTGTTGAATTTCACGTTACAGTTTAAAATTAATTATTTCACTAAGCATTGGTTTTAATGATTTTTTCAACTATAAAATGTTATTATAATATACTATTTCAAATTATTATTATTATTATTATTATTATTATTATGTTAACAGATTAGGAGATATATAATAATAATTCAAGGATAATTTTCAAATTCAATATACAATATTAAAATATAAGTTTCTGTTAAAAAAAATTAAGAGAAAAATGTTCTCAGCAAGTATGTATCGCTGGAAACAAACTTTTTGCAAAAATCATTTTCGAAGCAATGTTTTTTGGCTTCTGACATTGATTTTATTAACAAAGGGTTAAGTGCATTTTTCACTTAATTTTTATGTACAGAAAGTTTTCTTTTGATTTTGATTGAAAAATTAAATACGTATATTTAATATCATACATACATGCATACATATATACGTATATATACATATATAATAATAATAATTACATAATTTTCATGCATTTCTTTTAATGTTTAAGAAAGTTCTATCTGTTCACACAATTTTCATTTGCTCAAGCAGTTATTTTTCGATAACTATTGAATAGAACACATATAATTAATTACGATGTCAAAAGTATTTTTGGTAAAGTAATTATTTAAACAAATTATATTTGTTTAAACAATTAAAAAGTGGTAAATTTTTTCTTTCTATACGCTATAAAGTCAGAAACATAATGCTATGTGTTCTATTTTATTGAAAGTCTTTTAGTTACCGAAAAAAACTGCTTTAGCAAATAAATATTGCTTAAAGAAAAAAAATTTATTGAACAATAAAATAAATGTGTCAAAATTATATAATTATTCAACAGAAAGTAGCATATGATACCAATTTGAATAAAATGGGACATCTCTGGCTCAATTGAAAAATTTTTGAAAATAATCAATAATTAATTCTTCAAATAATTACGTAATGTTTTTAGACAAATTTACTACTCCAAACAATGATAAAATATTTCACTTCAATAAGAAAATAAGATCATTTTTTTAATTTCTGGGGGAAAAATGATTGTTTAAATAGTTTATATTTGTTTAAACAATTGAAAATTGTTTTAAAAGTCATAATGAATATTAAAATTGTATATTAATGATTATTTCTTTGAAAACGACTACGGGAATTGCTGAAAAATATTAATAAGCATATCTGCGACAACTTATTCTAATTTTAATCTTTTCATTGCAAGTAACATATCGTTGGAATCGCAAATAAACGTACATTTCGATTATAATATTTTCAAATTGCTGATAGAAAAATAAAAAATTTCCTATTCATATTTGTAAGAGATAATTTAGCACGAAAGTTAATCAAGAATTATTCAAGTTTTCAAGGCGACCTCAAAGTCAAATCAGAAACTGGTTCAAAAATTTCAAAATTGCAAAATGTTAAGTTGAAATTTTTTTTAAATAAATAATTTTCAATATGAAGCAATTCAAATTGGAGAATTTGCAAACGAAAGCTAAATTGAATGTTTCAATTATTGTAAATATTTTAATTCAGTATTGAATGTGAAAATTCAGACATTGAAAACTGTAACCATTCAAAAACTTCGAATTTATATTTATTTTTATTTTACACAATGCAATTTTAAACTTTTTAATTTGAACCAGTTCATTCAAAATAAGGGCTGCATTTTGGAGCGTGCAGGCCGTGCGGTTGCACAGAGCACCATGGTTGAGGGGGAGGGAGCATGCTATTTTACTCCCTGCCTTCTTCGACCTGTGTTTTCAGGTTTCTGGAAAGGTGACAACTGGGTACCTGTTTGTCCAAGTCTAGTCTCAAGATTAGTAATAGCTTTTTCACTTATCCATTCAAAGATCTGAACTAAGATTGTCTTTTGATGATCATTTCTTACGATACTTTGTAAATTTATAATAATGATTAATCATTTAAACAATTTTCATAAACATATTGAGAGGTGAGGTATTTTTCAATTAATAAACAAAATTTGCTTACGAAGTTAACTATGATTGTCTTTGCGATGACTCTTTCCTAAGGTATTTGTTAAATCTACAAGAATGGTTAATTATTTAAAGAACTTTCAAAAAAACTTCAGAATTTGGCTATTTTTCAAACGAATAGGGTCAGTTTTTTCACAAATTTAATTAAGAACGTCTTTGCGATTAATTATAATAATCGCATTTTCAAGATTTATTATTTAAACTACTTTCATGAGCAAATTAATAGTTTGGGCATTTTTTGAAAAATAGGCCTAATTTATTTACGGAATCAACAAAGAATATATTTCTAATCACATTTTCCTACGACACCTTGCAAATTTACATTAATGATTTATTATACAATACTTTTCTCCATATATTTTACTGTGATTAATCAGTCGAATATATGACCAGTATTATTATCACTTATTGTAATATGATTTTTACCTTCTCATCAGAGAAGGTATTAGATTTGTGTAAAATTTCACCTCCCAGCTTTTGTCAAATGTCCACATTTTGAGACCCCCTGAATTCGAAAAACAGGTTTTTACGAATGTGTCAATCTGTTTGTATGTCTGTCTGTCTGTGAACACGATAACTTTTGAAAAAAATTAATCTATTAGATTGCCCTTTGGTACACTCGTTTAGTGTCCTAAACTAAAGGTCAAGTTCGTTAGCCAGCCATTTTGGATGAAAATTCAAAAAGTGGGCACTTTTTTAATATTTTTGAGACCACTTTTTTAATATATTTGAGACCACTTTTTTAAAAAGTCAGAAATTCTTTGTATGGTTATTCATAGTGTTAAAAAAGTTAACAATTTATCCTAATTACTTTTTTCGAGAAATCAAAAATTACTAGAGTTATAGCATTTTCAAAATCCAAAAAATAAAATAAACAATTCAGGCCAAACAACGCATGATAAGAAAAAAAAGTCTGGAGAAGAAAAACATTGCTTTTTGAAAGCCCTACAAGATTATGATAACAACTTTTTCAATTTGGTCAAAAAGTTGAAAATTCCAAATTTGATCATACAAAAAAATTTCGAAACCACATTTTTTCAAGATTAAAAAATTCTATGTACGTTTGTTCATATTACTCAGAAACTCAAACAATTTATCCCCATGACTTTTTTCTATAAAAAGAAAATTATCAGAATTAGAGCATTTTCAAAATCCAAAAAAACAAACTGAAATAAACATTTTAAGCTAAACAACGCATGATATGAAAAAAAGCCAGGAGAAGAGAAACTTAGCCTTTTGAAAGCCCTACAGGACTACGATAACAACGTTTTTAGTTTTGTCGAAAAGTTGAACATTCCAAATTTGATTGTACCAAAAATAATGAAAAATACCTAAATTCCATGTTTTGGTCAAACTATGCAAGATACGAAAAAAGTGAAAAAGCTCAAATTACGCGCCCTGGAACGAACTACAAATTGATAATGAATCACTTTTCGATATAAGCTACGAAAAAAATGAGACAAAAATTGTTCATCCAAAAAAAGAGCTATAATTTTTGATAGGACACACGGAGAAAAATGGATGTTCAAATGTAGATGTTCAAAGGGTGAGATTGTAGCACCTAATACGCAGATATTGATTCCAAACATTTAACATCTTTTTGAGATGTTAAGCGTACAAATATTTTAATGTTAAACTGAAACACATTCAGATGTTAAAACCGTTCGAGGGCATGCGCATCGCGCATTGCAATTTCACGACTATATTTCAGAGCTATATATATTCAATATTAAAATTATGGATTATTACAATTTTGGAACGTTTCCAAAGAATAAAAATTAGATGTCCTTATATGAAATTGAATAACGACTTTTTTAAGTGTAAAGAAGAGAACAACGATCTTATGTTTTAGGTTTATTGACTTAACACATTTGACAAAAGGTTTAAAAATTTGAAAAAAAGTTTGAGTTTAAGTAACTTAAAATAGATAGAATATTTAATTCAGATTACAGATCATTCGTTTTCCGATTATTCATCCACGTTTTAATTTTGAATTAGAAATATTGAATATAACCTCAACTTGACTGAATGCATTATCTGGTCGACATTTTATACCCCTTATCTTTTTTTTTCGTTCGTCTACGAACATTAAAGTTTAATTTAAAATTCACAAATAAGTTATCAATTAATTCCTAAATGACCATAAATAAGTAAACTCCTCAAATATTTACAGACGTAATTTGACATTACCATATATGTAATATCTCGGATTTTTCAGTAGAACATTTTGAATGTTAGGGGGTAACATTTCACATTTTAAGATCTACAGATGCTAACTTCGAACATCTAGATTGTTGTCCTATAGTTAAACATATAATATGTTAACCCAGAATATCTAGATTTTACTTTTGAACATCCATTTTTCTCCGTGCAGTTAGTTTTTGCTTTAGTCGTAAAAAATAACATTCTAAATAAAAATATTAAATTTGTTTGAAAAAACGACACATGGTATGAACTTAAATTACCAGACAACAGTTGTTCACCTAAAAAGATCCATAAATTTATTTTTAATCATTTTTCTATTGGACGAGTAGATCTTCTTTTAATTGTAGAACATAAGATAAAAAATGCAAAAATGCACTTTTTGGAAAAAGCACAGAAAAGACGAAAGAGAACATAGGCTCCTATATAATAACCTATATAGGTTCCTGTATTAGACCCTATGCAGATGCGTAGTAGTTTTTATTTAATCGTAAAAAACAACATTAAAAATAAAAAATTATAAAAACAAGGAAATAAGAATTAGTATGATTCAATTTTTATGCATATTATGAATTATAATGATATACATTTATTGAAATGATACATGTTTCAGAGCAGCTTAGAATACAATTTAAAGCAAAATAAGAAACAAATACAAAAATCATCATGATAAATATAATTTGCTTTTTATTTTGCAATTTTTTAATAAGTAATCCCAGGCAGAATTACATAAAAATGTATTATAATTGATATAAAAGTGTTGTGTATAATGTAGAAAAGTTGACATGTTGGACAAAATCGAGTGCGAAGCACGAGATACGTGATGAGAATGTGTTCATTAAAGCCAAAAGAGCTTTAACAAAGGAGAGTTCAAAATCACAAAATTACAGTTGTCGGTCCGTTCACCTTTGATTTTAAAAGGTCTGTGTCCGAATGCGGAAGAAATGCGGAACAAATGCAAATACTACTATCGGCGAGAAAACTATAGGCATCTGTCTTTGAAGCTTAACAACTCATACCAAAAAAAATGCTAGCGCAACAAAAAAAGAAGTCATTTAAAAGCTGAAAGTGTTCTACGTTAATGAGCTTAAAGACGTTTATTTAAAAAAAATTTTTTGCTTAGCAGACTGAAAAATGTAAAATTTGAAAAAAATCATGAGTATGAGGAAAACTGTTGTGAACCAGTTGCAGTTGAAAAATTTGAAAAATAATAAGAATTGTTGCTTAAAAGCACAAAAATGTGAAACTATATTATCTTCAGTTCTAATACAGATATTAAAGCGATTCATACTGCAAACTATAGTTAATAAGCTCTGCATTTATTTTCAATCACCCGGAAGGATGTGTTAGTCTTCTTTTTTGTGAAAATCGCGATATTTTTAGACATTTTTTTTTGTTGGAAAACAAGTGACAGAAAGCAGGGGGGGGGGGCCGTTTTCTTTTACTGCCGACCGCTGGTCTCTTTCTTTGACCCGTGGCCAGGTGCCATACAAGCATTCAGAACTAGGGGCCGAAGAATGGCACCAGAGGTCAGCAGTAAAACAAAAAAAGGGCCCCCTCTGCTTTCTGTCACTTGTTTTCCCACAAAAAAAATGTCTAACAATATCGCGATTTTCACAAAAAAGAATATTAACACATCCTTCCGGGTGAATGAAAATAAATGCAGAGCCTATTAATTACAGTTTGCAGTTTGAATCGCTTTAATATCTGTATTCGAACTGATGATAATATAGTTGTACATTTTTGTGCTTTTAAGCAACAATTTTTATTAGTTTTTAAATTTCTCAACTGCAACTGGTTCACAACAGTTTTCCTCATACTCATGAATTTTTTCAAATTTTTTCCAAAGCCCCTTGTATAAGAAATAATACTCTAAACTTGACTGTTCTTAAATATACCCAAAAATCCTTACTTTTTTTACATTTTTCAGTCTGCTAAGCACAAAATTTTTTTTACATAAACGTCTTCAAGCCCATTAACGTACAACACTTTCAACTTTTAAATGACTGTTTTTTGTTGCGCTAGCATTTTTTTTACTGAGTTATTAAGCTTCAAAGGCAGATGCCTATAGTTTTCTCGCCGATAGTAAGTGCGGAGTGCGATTGCCATTAGTCGTGTGCCGTCGCACAGTGGGGTGAAATCGGAAAACGAGATTCAAAATGACATTTAGAACGCAATTATGCACCGATTTTAGAATTTTTTTTTTCAATTCAGAACTAAATTTTTCAGAAAATGGTGAGAGTAGATTTTTTATT
>NC_046659.1:30087560-30113646 GCF_010883055.1 Belonocnema kinseyi | reverse complement strand
TTAATTTTAGTACAATGGAAGTACTTGCATTTGCCTAAACATTTGATAAAAATGTTTAGTGTTGCACAATCATTTCTTCTGCATCGTGAGAGGGTACCCACGCGAATCCGTGTACAAACAGAAGTTATGAAAGTAAAAATTATTATCGTGGTATTTTATTGAACTTTATTTCCAAATAAAATAATTGCAAACAAAGTAGGATTCGCGCGCAGAGCGCGCGTATGAGCTTTTATTTTGGTTGAAAATTCGTCTTTTTGGTAGATAGTTCGTCTTCTTGATTGACAATTAAACTTTGTTGTTAAAAATTCAAATGCTATTTCCTTGAAAACTCATGTATTTTGTTAACAATTCGCCCTGTTGGTCGATAGAATGATTTATTTAACTGAAAATTCAACTAAACGCAGTTGATAATGAAACGATTTTGATGAAAGTTTACAAAAAATTAACGAATCCAGTTGAATATTTCTTCAATTTAGTTGAAAATTTACCTCGTTGATTAAAAGTTTGACTATTTTGTTGAAAATGATTTTTTTAACTGAAAATGCAACTATTTCATTTTTAGTTTAAAATTTATGTTTTTCACTTTAATAAAACTATTTTATAAAAATTGTATTTCTGAGTTGAACATTCCTGAAAATTCGTCTTCTTTGTACTCTCTAAATCTGAATCAGTATATGTCTAATTCAAATCAGCGTATATACACTGCTGAAACAGTGAAATGTAGCTGCTGATCAGTGAGATTTCACTGAATAACAGCTAAATTTCGCTGCTTTTACAGCGAATATACGCTTTTAGTCCCTTATTTTATTATTTCTGTAAACCTTTCATGGTGTAAGCATGACTCACTGAACGTGGAAGCGAGTAATGTGAGGAAAGGGGTGTAGATCTTTAAGAGTTAAGATTGATCTAGAATAATTGTCGATTTTTACATTCTCGTTAGAGAAGGTATTAGATTTCTGGAAAATTTGTTCGCCCAGTTTTTGTCAAATGTCCACGTTTTTAGACCCCCTGAATTCGAAAAACAGATTTTTACGATTGTGTTTGACGTCTAATTAACAATTAAGTTTCGTTTGCGCATGTCAAATATAATTTAAAATACTTTTACGTACACGTCTCGCTTGAATAAATAGAGTTTTTTATGTCAGATCTTGAATTTTTCTTAATTTCATTATGCATATTAATGTTACATTTATCCAAACCTTGAAGTAAAAAACATGATAAATGCAATTCTGTAAAAAATTCAGATCAAATTCAGATAGAAGAATTTCATTTTACCTTCATCGCGAAATGCCTTAAAAATGCATTTTTTACGTTTCATTAATATTTAAAAAAGATGAAAAGTACATTGTTGGATGAGTTCACATTTTCATAATGAGAATAATAACTGGAAAATTCTAAACAATTTTATGTTGATTAAAAAATTTGCATTCATTTATATTGAATTTATCGGAAAGTTCTTCCCTTGAAAAGAACAACTTCTATAAATCATAATAAACGTGTTAAGAAAATTCGATAAGAACAGAAATAAATATTGAAGTTCACCCCCATCATGGAATACTCATCCCCAGTAATCTACCGAGAGTCCTAGACTCCTAGAGCAGTGGTCGGCAAACTTTTTGCTTCATTTTCAGGTATGGTCAGGCTCCACCCGACTTAATTTCTTCTACTACTTTTCGGTCTATTGATGTACCTTAATGTGAGTGAGCTTACTCCAGCAAGGGTCTTTTGTCCACAGGCATGTCAAAGTAAGGAAATTTTAAAACTTTTAATTTTTTAATTAGCGATTTGAAAATAGCATTATCAGCATCTACGAATTTTTCCGATTCCAATGATATATTACTTGCCTAGAAAAGTTAAAAATTTGAAGGAGTTTATAATCAAGAAACATCAGATTGACAGTAAATTTAATACTAAATACTTCTCAAATTTTCAACCTTTATAGACAAATTACATGTCTTTGGAATCGGAACAATACGTAGATTCCAAATATATTACTTTCAAGTCACTGATCGCAAAATTACGAATTTTTTAATCTCACATTTTTCCCCATTTTATAACAAAGGACTCCTGAGGAATGGGATGATCTGGCCAAGCACACAGGTACTGCCCCGAGAGTACGTCACAGAGCAGCCAGGGCAGGCTACCTTGCCCAGGGCAAAAGTTTGCTGACCACTGTCCTAGACTCTAGAGACTTCGCGCCTATATTTCCACTTTTTACAACCTCAGGCCTGACTGTTTCAAAGGAAAGTTTCCCGAACGATGAATTGGCTAGCTGCATTACAGATTAGAGTCCCAAATATTTTCTATGCCACAAGCGTAAACTTGTCAAACCCTGCAAGGGGTCGTCCCACCGTACTCCAGATGCGCTAGCGACTACTTACTTGCAAAATACCGTTGTGTTTTACGCCATTGGCATATTACAAATTTAGGATGGTTAATGTGTCTTAATGAAGCTTTACATTCTTGATGTAATAATTACCATATGATTTTATTAAAAATGGTTAAAGGTCTAGCACGTCAAAGTATGTCCATTCAAAAATGTGCACTAACTTATTGAAGTGCAATTGATTTTGACTTAAACTGACATTATTAAAAGCTGACATTATTAAAACTTAAAATGACATTATTAAAAGAACGGTTAAATGCCATAGAAATCGGAATAATTTCACAGGTTTCGCAAAGGCTTCGCATAGATTTAAAAGATTTGATAAAGTCTTTTATTATTCGACAATTAAGATTTCAAAGATTTCTGGTCGATTAAAAAGACTGCATAGACTTCAATTATTTTAAAAAGATTTCATGAAGGTTTTATTAATTTAAGAAATATCACCGAATATTTCAAATGTATTTCAAATAATTTACAAAGACTTTTAAACAATTCACAAAAATTTCAATGATTTCCCAAAGTTTTCAAAGATTTCAAAGATTTCGCCGAGATTTCAGATAGATTTGAAAGATTTCAGATACCTTTCAAATATTTCACAATGATTTTTAGAGAATTTACCAGTATTTAATAAAGAATTAAATGATTTCCCAAAGAGTTCAAATATTTCAGAAAGATTTGAGATAGATTTCAAAGTTTGAACCAAAGACTTCAATAATTGCCTAATGATCTTGCAAAGATTTTGAGAGAATTCACTAAGATTTTAGAAAGATTTCACAAAATTTTCAATGATTTCCCAATGACTTTAAAGATTTCACAAAGCTTACAAATATTTCACAAAGATTTAAAATTGATTTCAAAGATTGAACAAATCATTCCAATGACATCTTAATGATTTTACAAAGATTTCAAACATTTTGGAAAGATTTAGGATATGTTTAAAAGATTTCACAGATATTTCCATTATTTTACAAAGACTTCTATTATTTCACAAAGTTTTCAAAATTCTCAAAAATTTTGAACATTTTGAATAGATTTAAAAAAGTTATTTCGCGAAAATTTCACGAAGAATTTACAAAGGTTTCAATAATATCTCAAAGATTTTATGAAGAATTTACAAAAATTTCAAATATTTCGCATTATTATTATCTTTGGTTTAAGCATTTTATTTACGAGTAGGCAAGTAAAGACTTTGGCCCTCCCTGGTCGATTTCTATGGGAGGCATTGGCCCCTGTGTCTCCTTGGCAAGACTCCACCGCCTCTGATTGACAATGGAATAGGAGGGGACCAGCCTCATGCTACCTAACTTGGGCGCGGGGATTGATCATAAGTTACAAGGGAGAGTGGACCATGTTAGTTTGCAAAAGCAATAGAGGTTTAGCAATCCAAAATCTAGGTAGAACAGCCCGCTCGTTATTTAGATCCGGCAACGACATGCATATTCTGCCGTGATTTGGAAAAACACCGTTAACTGCAAATCGAATAAAGTCACCTGAAGCAATTAACGGTAGGCGGCTCAAGGGCCTTATCCAAAATGCAGTTAAAGGTGTTCTTCCAAATCAAGGCAGTATTTCATATATATTTACATATATTAAAAGATTTTTGTATCAAAATCTCTGAAAAAATGACCAACTTCAATTTTTAAAATTAGACTAATTCAGAGTGATAAAAATTGAATAATGTAATTGAATAATAATTTTTAATTCGAAGCGATTACAATTTTAAAATTAAAAATTGGTCAAAGTTAAAGCTTTATTATCTAATGAAAATTATGTAAAGTATTAATAATATTGATATTGAATAGCTTCTAATATATAGAATCTATTGAATTGAAGATCATACTCTAATTATTATTATATAAACTCCTTATCTTTAAAAACACAATAATGAATTTAAATTTAAATAAAATGGATCAAAATAATTAGGTATAATTATTCATAGTATTAATTATAAATTAATTAATAATTATATCATTCTAAGAACTGGAAATAATAAATAAAAAATTATCTTTATTATGATAACATTTTCTAGTTGAGAAAATCATTAAGGCCAAAGCTTAGTTAAATAATTAATTTTAAAGGAGTAGATTTGATACATTTTTCTTAATTTATTATTTTATTATGTATTATTGTTACCAACTCCGATCTTCTCTACCGACTTTATCAAATTGTACCCTGTTTTACGAAGTGAGTATCAGGTAAGCCACCTTTCATTTTAGTTCCCGAAAAATAACAATAAGGCAAACAGGGCGCGCTTTTGGACCTTTAATTTTAGTTCCCGGAAGGCTAAGGCAAACAGGGCGAGCTGGGGTAAGTCGGTCGAAATCAAATACACGGCATAAGCAATCTCCCACCTCATCTCTGCCGATATCTACCCCTGAATCGAAAGTCACGACAGTAGCTAAACCTGATTAGATGAAATTGAAAAAAGTAACATGGCGACTAAAGTGGTACGATTGGTACTCAGCAATATTCCTTAGTGACGTCACATCTGTTTGAATGCAACCAAATAGACAACTTTTTTTAAAAATTAGAAGCATGACATTTTTTCATTTTCTCTATAATACCATTCATTGTTTCAAGATTCTAAAAATATTTTTATCTTATTTCATGCAACACCCCTATTAAGAAACCAGTTTAATGTTGTGTTAAATTGGATATGATACATAAAATTATTGACAAGTGGTTTAGCAAGATATTTTAGTATATATAGAAATACATAGTACAATTTGGCAAATGTAAAAGTTTTAAAAATCGATGTGTCTAGGTTCATCAAATTTACGATTTCGGTTGAACCGAGCAATCCTTTTCAATTTCTCCATGTTACGTTCACCCAATTCCAATAAGTCTAGGCACGTCTTAAAAAAATACCTCGCTATATTCAGAATATTGGTGGAGCCAATGCATGCATCATTTAATAATACTCTGGTGAAACTTTAATAGAAAATACCTCGTAAAAGTACGCATAAGCCTATAGAGGTCTCAATGAGTATAATATATTCTTCCAGTTTGCTTCTTTTTCTGAAAAAACGTAATTAGTTGAGTTTTTATATGTGCTATATTACCATCTAAACAATATCAGGTGGCCAAGACTGTTGTAATGAATGACGGCATCGTTGAATTAATGTATTTATAAAGTCTATTTTGAAATATTGAAACTCATTCAATCCTCTTTTCAGAGTCACAAGAAGTCAAAAAAGAAACATAGGAGTACTAAGGATGGCAAAAAAAAGCAAGAAGAGCCAACTAAGAATTCAGAAATTGATCTCTGGATCGTTAGCGAGTCCGAAAAGCTACAAGCTGCAGAAAAAAGTATGATCGCCGTTACAGAAAAAAGATCCGTTAGCAAAAAAAGTAAACACAAAAAACCAAAGACAGAGAAAAATCCGGAAGAGAGTCAAGAGCATTCAAAGCATAGGAGAAAATTTAAAAAGTCGAAAGAGAAAAAAGATAATAAAACATTGGATTATGAAGAAACTGCTGGAATTTCTACACCATCCAAGGAAATTTTACGAAATGACATTAATCTGCCAGAAAATAACACAATTCCTTCCCAGTTAACAATTTCTATGCATAGAAATTTAGCCAAGGACAAAACATTAAGTATGGTTTATGAATTAAAGCACTTACCCCTTGAAACGAATAAAGTAGTCTCAGCTATTCTTTTAACTAACATTGGAGAGAATATCATAAAAGAATTGGTTTTTAATGTGTCCGATACATCCACGCTAAAGCTCGATAGACGCGTGAGTATTAATCGCGGATTTAAAATGATCAAACTACCAAATAGATATTTTTTATTTGCTCTTTAAACTTTTTAGCCGCAGGACGAGTTTGGAGTGAAGCTGAACTTTCAGTTGCTTCCGAAAACGAGTGCCGAGGCGCAGCTTTTAATCATTGTGTCGGATGTTACCTTTCCTCAGATACTGCGAGGTTCCTTGAGTTACATGGTGGAAAGTTCGGTTGGAACAGTGCAAGAGAAACTTGACTTTATCATGCATGTACCATGCAGTAGCTTCATGGTAGGGCAACTTTCTCATAGAGATATTCTTACGGAACTACTGAAAAGCGGACAGCTGACGGCCAAAGTTAAAAAAGAAGTACCGCAACGTGAGGATTTTAGTCGTGCATTAAACTTTATTTGTCAAAGGTGTAACGTCACTCTCGTCGAACAAGTTAATAACACGGCCTCTCTGTATGGTCATTCCCTTCGGGGACACCACGTGTGCCTCTTATTAAAACAAAACGTAAGTTAATATATCACTTTTTTAAATATTATGGGTTTGAAAACAATATTTTAATTTAGTTAGGCACAAATGACTTTTAACTTGACAATGCAACTACACTTATTAAATCTTTAAATCTTTTATAGAATTCGACTGGAAACTTGGCGATCGATGGAAAAGGTGATAATAACTCGCTCTTGACTGAAATAGTGAAAGAAATCGTAAACATTTTAGCCTGAGATATCGAAAAAAATATTTGAGAATTTTTGTGAACAGAAAACAGGGGTAGCAAGCCTTTGCTGTCCAGGAGCGAGATTTAAACAGGGTCAACTGAGCAGCAAAGTTAAATTTTAATCAAGTTAGCTATCCAAGCAATGCAATTATCGCTAAGTATATGGTGTCTGGTAGATCTGTAAAGTCCATAGAAATAAAAAAAAATTGCATGTAAGCAGATAAATATTTGTGATGTAGGGGAGAGTGGCTATCAGTATTTCGAATAATTTTGAAAGTCGTATTTATGCCTAAATTTTACTTAATGCAAGACGTTAAATAACGTCAATCTAAATGTTATAGACTTAAATACATGGTGCAAATGTGATACAAAGGATTTTGTACAGTTGATTATACAAATTTAACATTTACGTGAAAAAGTACATTGTTCTTATTTCTAGAGTCGTTTGGCCGCAGTGTATCGATCGCCATATGTTATTTTACACAGTATGAACAAAGTTATTTTTCATGGAATTACATGAAAAAGTATTCAGAATATTCGATTTATGTATAAAGGTTATAAAATAACGAATTTATTACTCAGTTTACGTTCCTTAAGGGATGAAAGCCCAGAATGTGATGCTGCTAGGCTTTTAAGTGTTTTTAACCCATAGGAAGTTATTTGCGGCTTCTAAAATGACTCTTAATTTTACTTAGCAGTTACAATCTAACTACTATAATTATTATTAAGTATTTGTTACGCGGAAGTTGGTCGATCCACTGCTTTCTACCCAGTGTTGACCAAATGCCGCTTATAAGCAAATTATTTAGATTCATTTATTTGTGCAATTTTAGGCAATCTATGTCAGGTATTCTAGCTGAGACCCTTAGCAATATTATAATCATGGATTTTTAAAGCTGCCTATTTCTGTGAAAATACTTAGTAAAGTAAAGGTAAATTTTTTCAGCATAATCTCATAGTTTTTTTTCTTCATTTTTTGCATTTCCTAATTGATTTAGATAGCTCAAGCTTTTGGACGGAATGTGTTCGCATATGTTTTAATAATGCCTAAAGTTTAATACAAATTGCTACACAGGTTTTTCAAATAATTGAAAATACCCACTGTCCACAGCGAACCAGTGATGGCCACTCTCCATTACAAATATGTGAGTGTTCACTGACAATGTAAACATCAGGAGTGCGGTAAAAGATCGACTGTCTATTAAGCTTATATTATTATGAAGTAAAAATCCTAAAATAATCGAATTATGCGAGCTGCGGAGAAAAATTGTGGGTTGGCATCTGAAAAAAGTAAAAAAAAAAATAAAATCCATTAATATCTTACGTTCTCTTTTTTATTTGGAAAGTCAAAAATTCAAAAATATTTTTCTGCGTGTTCGAAATGATAGTGATTTTGTTTTGTGTACAGTTTTTATTAGTGAAAAATAATGAAAAATTAAAATTAAAAAAAATATGCTCCATTTATAATTTTTTGAAAATGTGAAAAACAGTTGTTTTTTTTTAAGTAAGTCATATACACACTTTTTGGAAAGAATGGTGTATGTTGAAACTTGCGTTTTCATAAGGTTCCGGTTATCAACGGAGATTTCTTAAAATTTTAATTCCTTTCTGGGGGAAGATTCGCAAACGTTAAAGGAATATCTTTATTATTTAAAGCAAGGCACGCCTGACCTTGACCTTGCGTGTGTTGGGGGAGAAACTCAGGTTTGAACTCCCTACCGGTACGAGCAAAAGCTCCCTGCCCGGACTTTCGAAATTCGTTTCTTGCTGGCGAAAAAGTTTCATCGCCGAGGGGAGATTTTTGGTTGGTGGCTCAGTGAGTGCCGGGATAGTGAATGTCCCCAAATAGACACGGGTTTGGAGCGACAGAAGAGAAATTCTGGGATTGGCTCTTTCGGAATTCTGTCCGAATATAAAGCTGGACTTTCTGGATCGTATTCCGGACCTAGAGAATCTGACTAGGAATTTGGATACAGCGGAACGTATTACAAACTGGCGGGAACCGGGCTCGGAGACGGTAGCCTAGGTGGAAAAACCAGACCAGAACTTGGCGACTTTACAGCCACAGACAGCGGGGGTGGAGATAAAGGCCCAGGGGGAAGAGCGGAAGTCCATATCCCCTGGGACGTGAGGAGCTGTTGTTTTCTACTCTAACTCCGTCTGGAATTTGAACTTTTCCGGGATTTTCCGGGATGCTTATAGGGCTTCTGACAAACGACCCCTGGATGCCAAGCGGGATTCCGACCACCAGAAGGCATCGATGTAATGAACGAAAACATGAATGGCTAAAAACGATCTGACATCGCGATTAAAGAAAAAAGCTAAAAAAAACAAAGGGTCCGCGCGAAGGAATAAAAAAACCGAAAAGTATCGCGGACCGTACCAGAACGAAGAAAAACGCGAAAAACTCGTTCGAAAGTCACAACCACTGAGTAATAACTCCCGAATTGAGCCCTTTCTTAGCTCGTTCGGTCGACTGTCCAGCGACCGTTAACCGTCGATCCTAAGCGAACGAACAAGGAAGAAAATCGCGATCGCGCCACGCACTACCTAAGAACGAGATGCAGATCATTCGCCAGATTTTCTGAAAGTGCCGCAATGATAATGAAAATCCGGCGGACACTCTACTGACCTTTTAATCACTGATGGAGAACCTCCGACACCCTCGAAGCTAGAAGATCCAGGATCCTGGATGATTCCTAAGAATGTCATGATGCTAAGAAACTTGACAATAAATTTAATATCCGAAAAAAATAAAAAGGGGTAAAAACTCATTGTAATAAAAAACCGGAATTTAAAAGGAACAAGACTGAATTTAATGATGAAAAAGTAGTTGTACAATTTACAAGCAATGTTTGTCAGAGTATATCGTCCTCTATGATACGATGCGCTGCTCGGTCGAAACGGTACTGACTTTAGCTCCTGTCGATTTTTGGCAGTTCTCAACCGCCGAGCGACTTCGCGCGCGTTCCAGCGGCAGGGAGGACGGATCGAGCTCTGTCATTGGTCGCCCGCTCCTCTCACCCGTTGAAATTCGGCGAAAATTTACTGTTCTCAGGTTCGCGAGAATTTTGTCTTCTAAGACGGTTGAAGCTTACTCGGAATATCGAACATTTGAAAAATCCTATTTCTAAAACTGGTTGTGGAATTTCAACTCGCAAACTTTAAAGAAAGCATTACTCTATTGTTAATTCTAACGAGCAACCGGAGTCGCAAATCGCCTATTATTTAATATAAAAAGTTGAAGGTAAAATCCCTTGCAAGTATGGACTTGAGATTGTAACACTCTAATTTCCGAGGATAAGTTGGCCGACTTATTCTCGAAAAAACGGAAAGCTGGAATCCCAAACCATGTTTGAGGATTAAAACGATGGTTGTTAAAAATGTGAAATATATCAATGTTTTCAACTTGAACCAAAGAAACATGTTATCATTTTGCTTTTTTCTCATATACTTCTACCGGGATCTATCAGAATTGTAAATGAATTTGAAAAATATTTAAGGGAGCAAAGAGCATGTACTGAGGCGAAACAAGTAGGTCAAAATCCATATTTGGTATTTTTTTAAACTGATTATTTCTTTTTGCCTGTTCTTTTCACGATTAAATAAAGCTAACTAATAGCTGAAAAGTACTTTGTTTGTTTTTTTAAAAATTAGAACATATAAAAAAGCTATGCAACTCTTTGTGTTTCAATATTTTCGTTTTTGGAGATACACCGCATCATTGACGAAAGTCTTTCTTAGAGCTGGCTGCTTTTTCAGCATATTTCTTTCGTGGTACAATAAAGTTATGTAATAGCTCCAAGGTACTTTTTTATATTAAAATAAAAAATTTTGCAACTTTTTGTGTACCAGGCCCGACGTTGTTTGGGACCAAATGTACCTTTGACAAGAATTTTTCTCGGAGTTGGTTGCTGTTTTCAGGATGTTCCTTTCATTGATCGATAGAGCTACGTATTAGCTCGAAAGTACCTACTTTTTGTTAAATAACAGAAATAAAAATCAATAAAGTTAGATTGCTTTTTGGGTCTCCTGTAAAATTCGAATTTTTAACTATCACGCCCTTATGACGCGGGACACTTCAGTATATATAGTACCAATAAAAATGATTCGAGTGTCAGATTTGTGGCGAAACCACGATCTGACATAAAAATTTGAATTTAGAATTTTTTATAACTGTACTCATAAAAAATTCACTATAATGTTTGAACCAATAAGAACCTTTATTTGAATATGAAATTTTTTTAATTTCCAAATCATAAAATGGAGCAGAAGACATTAAGCGATTCGATTCATTTTAGCATTTTTACTCTGCCCTGCTCTCTGCAGGGTATTTTGTTTATCTTGAGACATCGTAATATCTCAAGAAATGTGCATCCTATATACGAACTTATATTTTTTTGTAGATTCATATTCTCCATTAAAAAATACGTAAGTTCTAATTGATAAAATTTTGTCGATTGGCGCCAGATGGCAATTTATTGGCGAAAATAACATTGTTGACTATTGAAGGAATGTGCTTCCAATCGAAAAACAGTCGGCTTTTTTGGGGTTGTTTAGTGCGTTTGGTTTGTTTAGGTTCTTTGTACGGCTAACCTTTGTTTTGTGTGAACTTGCTATCTTAGTTAAGTTCATTTGGGTTAGATTGGGTCTCTTAGTTTCTTTGGTTTGAGTTGTTTGGTTGTGCTGCTTATGTTCTGTTGTGAATTGGACATTAGTTCACTGTTTTTGTGAATTTTTTAATTTGTGTTCTCATTTTTTACTTTTTTTGCGTTCTTCGTTACATTTATATTGCTTGGACTTGTCCTTATATTTGATTTCCGTATTGAGTAATGTATAACTTTATGTCTAAGCCGGTTTTACCGTTTACGTGTTCTCTTTCTCTTACACATAGTCTTGTTGCTCGATTTCCCAATTTTCTTTTCTCGCCTCGTCAGTCCGCGTTCGCCAAGCAACAAGTTCTGTTGATTTGATAAAGTTTTAATCTGTTTATAATAAAGACCACGCTTTTACGGCATTATTTTATTGATTAATGTGCTGTGGTTCTAATTGACTTGACCTAAACACGCGTGTCTCCCTACCAGAATTGATCAGTCGTGACAATGTTCAGTCATTTTTTATTGTTCAAAATACGTTCATTCTCGATTTGTTGTGTTCCTTAAATTCGTTTCAATTAAATGTGTTGTTTAAATTAGTTTCGGTTTTCTTTTTTAATTGCGTTCATTTGAACGGAAGATAAAGTTTGTTGCAGGTAAGACTTGTAACGGTTATAAATTAAACATATTTCGGCGAAAGTTTCACCGAGGTTAGGAGAATAATCGTGATCTCGTCTACTCCGTCAAGCTGAAGTGAGCGAATTTCGGCAAAACATGTAGAATCAGCAACAGAAAACACCAAAAAAATTGAGCTTCCTTATATATCTCCTCCGAAATAAATTAGACTACTGTAATGGAATTAGAACTTATTAATTGCCATTTAACAAAAAGCACAAAAAGAAACTGACAGATGGGAATCCCCATTTCTCTCCAATTTAATTAAGTTAAACGACGATAGATAACGCTGGCGTCCCAATTCTCGCTACATCTCGAATAAAAATGGAGCGATTATAAGGCGAAAGATTATTCAGGCGAGGTTAAAAATCGGAAATTATCTTTAATTCATGTAAAGGTTATCTAGCAAGGTCAATTTTTTTGCCGTGAATCTTTCACATGGAATCGATGTAAACTTTATCTTTCGTCTTTTCTGTGAGCCCAATCGAATGCAATCAATACGACCAACCCAAACGCACGCAACCAACATAAAAAAAAATGAAATGAACGCAATCAACAAAGCGAACCGATACTAATTTAACCAACACATTTAATTGAAAAGAATGTAAGGAACGCAACAAATCGAACCCGAATGAACGAAAGCCGTACAACGAAACTGCACTAACCAACCCAAAAAAAACCGACAGTTTTTCTTTTTTATCTTTCGTTTGGAAGCACATTCTTTCAATAGTGAACAATGTCATTTTCGCGAATAAATCGCCATCTGGCGCCAATGGACAAAATTTAATCAAACAACACTTACGTCATATTTAATGGAGAGTCTGAATCTGCATTGAAAACCATTGGTTCCCATTAAAAATCAAAAAGGTAACTCCCCTCCCGCCCTCCAGGAGTGAGGTGTGGGGTAAATTTTTGCGGAGTAGCTTCTCCCCCTCGAAAATAAAAAGTTCTTATTAACTGAAATTTTTTTCTATAAATGAATATTTCTTGAGATATTTTGATGTCTCAAGATAAAAAACACCCGGTGTAGTAACGAAAAAGCAGTCTTTTCATGAAGCCTAACTTCTCATGCGCTTCTGCGTCTTTTAATACTGTTCTAAAGTATAACCAGCAAGTTTTATATATATATATATATATATATAAATTAAGGTCGCCACATTTTTAGAATTTTTTTTCGCAAAGAATGTATTTTACTAAGAAGGTCTAATCGAAATCTCTTTCCTTAAATTGGGTAAGATAATTATTATTCATCACAGTTAAAGACGTGTACAACAAAATGTATTCTTGGTATTACAATTCAAAAAAGTTTTATTTGTTAACATAGTTCAAAAGTTATATTTAAATATATTATAATCCTAAGTTAATATTCGGTTTTATTCACCAGGTTTAAGGCATTTTTATTTAAATAATATTTTTTTAATTTATCGTCTAATGATTATTTTTGTCTTAAAATCAAAATACGCTTAAATTTTTGAAGATTTTATCAATGATTTTGAATTTTTATGAACTATTTAACTGTGTAGTCTGAGAATTATATCCATAATTACATATGTTTCTCAAGTTGAAAATAAGTGAATAGCTTTCGAATTTCCTTGTTATTTTATGCGTTTATTTTTTTAAAGATTATTAAATTTGCTGTCTGAACGGTATAATGACATCGATTCCATCAAAGAATGCAATTAAAAGACAGCCAAAGTATTTTTATATTTTCTTGCCTATTTAAAAACTGCCATGGTAACTTTGAAATTTTAAATGATGTCCAATCTTTGTTGACATCGTTGACCTTTATAGATTATTAAGACATTAATCACTAGATTGTTTACTTTTCCAATACATTTTTATTGTCTAAAAAAACTGCAATGAAAATCTCTAAAGAGATATTTCTCGTCCTTAATAAATGAATTAAGAAATTCTTTTGTACCCTGAGAGATAGAAGTTTATTTGCCCTTTATACAGCAATAGAATCCAAATTACAGTTGCTTTCTATAATTATTACTTAGTGCTCAAATTATTTAATATCAATTTTAAAACCAATGCAGATGAACAACTTTTCTAATATTTTGCAATTTTATTTATCACAAAAATCACACCCATCTTCATCACATAAGTTCCATTCATCTTCAGATCTTGTTTCTCTTCGACATTCAAATTTTGCAATGCTTTCACATTTCATGCCTAGTATATATTTGGCACAACCTTCAATCACTCCTGTAACAATTCTTTATTGAATGAATATGATTCAGAAGTACAGAAAATTAGTCCAACCACCGTCCGCAATTATCTACACGGCTAGCATGAGCGGTAATAGAAATCACTGTTGACTTTGAAACGTGTTTACTCGTAGAAAAAACAAGCGACACACTTTACAACAACAAAAAACAGTTGGATAGTTTATGAAATTTTGCGTGGAATGACTATTAATATAGACTATTAATATAGTCAGTAATGTCAGGATCTTCCAGTGGTCGTTCGATGTTAATGAAACTTGGTGAGATTCTATTGCTACATAAGAAACATCTGAAGCTCTAAGGATTTTAGCAAATTTTAAAAATTACGCGCAATGGTGCGTTTGTAATAAAAAAATTCCTTACTTTTAATCATAATCATTATAAAAAAGTTCTATTGACAAACATTATATATTATGAAGTGTTGATTTGTAAAGGATATTTCGGTATTAAAAATACTGTTTTTTATCAAAAAAGTAATACTTCATCATAAAAATATGACTCTTTGTATTATTTTTTAACTTTGTAAACAAATGTACATTGTGGACATTTACAGGTAAAACGAGATCCTATTTCCTTTTATTTCTCTTATATTACGTTGCCAATGAAATGTAGTTTGAAAATAATTTGATATTCGACAATATTTTTTAATTGGGTTCGATTGCAGAATAGAAGCGTCACCTGTCACCTCTGCTTCGGCTGCAAAAAAATTTTGTTTAGCCACAAACTGTTAGAATCTTTAATTTAAACGATAAATGAAGAAATGAGGCGCAAATTTGAAATTATTGTTACTTTTGTTACAATGATGTCTCATATATGGGTCTATCACGATATATCGTAATGATCACATTTAACGAGGAGTTGGAAATGGGTAGTGATGTGACCAACATTATTTTTTTTACTAGTCATAGAGGTGCCTTACAGCCCCCACGAAACGTTGGAAAAGGGTAGGGTTTTGACCAAATTATTTTTGTGACCTGTCAAAGGGGTGTTTCTGGCCGTTTAAATGTTTAAAAGTACCTAAACGGAGAGTTGAATATGATCCTTCCGATATCGTAACATACCCATATTTAAGACGTAGTAGAAAAAGTAACAACAATTTTAAACTTCTGTCTGGCCAAATCCCTTCATTTATCGTTCAATTAAAGATTCTAAAAGTCTCTTGCCGAAAAAACTGGGTTTCCAGCCAAAAAACAGGTGACGCCCCTATTCTGCAATTGCATCTTTAATTGTATAAAAAATGGTATGAAACAGCGACAGTTGTGTATATTTGAAGTCAACAAGAAATAATTTTTTCTCTTAATTGTTCTCAAATCGAGTTGCTAGTGATGGCATTAACATAATGTGATGCCTATTTATGTCTACAGTGACCATTCATTTATATCATTTAGAATTACAAGTAAACAATTTTTCATTAGACACACCCCTGCGCATTAAATCTGAACCACACTCCGGAAAGGTAATTTGTTTACAAGTATGTTTGGCCTTTTACAGAAAATATACCAGGTTAGCCAATTTAAAAAAATTCAAGAATTTCTCGAATTCTGTACCTTGTCTCGAACTCGCAGCATGACCTAGAAAAGTTGTAGAAAAAATCTTAAATTTATACCACACAGTTTTCGAAATCTTATCTTAAATTTTGCTTAATAAGACTTTAGAAATCGTCACGGGTTACCGAGATATGGATAAAAATGTTCAAACTTTATATTGAGTAGGCAGGTCAATGAGGAACAAATATGACCCTGAATTCGAATTAATTCTAAATAAGCTTCATAGAATAAAGAAAGTTTCGATAAATTAATTATCACCTTAATTAGTCAATTTTTTTCAATAAATTTCAAGCCTAAATTTGGTACACTTAAGTTAGTGCCTGAAGGTAGGGGCTTCGTGAGATGCTTGATTGACATGTGTATAAGAGAACTACAAAGTTTGAATAATTTCAAATAATATTTTATCATTGAAAAGTTGGGCTTAATGAACCTATGTCAAATTTCTTCGAAAAATCCGAATTGTTACAGTTGCTCGTGGCTAATAATGACGGGCCGGTACTGCCTCCATTTTATGTCTGCGATGGGGGAAAAGGGTTAGTTACTCCTTCTCATTTTTTCTATCTAGATTTCGATGTCTATACCAGCGATTCCCAAACTAGTGCCGCCGGCAGGGGGATGTCACCCCGGGCCGAGCAGCTAGGCAGGCTCCCCGCTGCGACCAGAAGGCTACTTTCCTGGACTTTTGTGTACCTACCACGAATGACCCTTTCATTGTTATGAACTTGTAATAACTGAAATTATAAAGACTTAGCTCAATTAAATTTTAATTGGCTGAATGAATTTCGTAATATAAGTTAAAGAAAATGAAAACAAAGTTTTTGAAAATCGTTTAATATCCGAACTAATAAATGAAATATTTACAAATCTTGTGAATGCAACAAAAGTGCGATAACTTTTGAAGTTATTATCCGATCTTCTTCTACCTTTTTTACTGTTTATTTGATAATCTAACAAATCTAACGGAACTTATTAAAATTCTATTGATTAATATTTAATCAACTTTTCATTTTTCTCAACCGGCTCTAATTCTCTAACAACGAAAAGGTCAGCGAAGCAAGCAACCGAGCACGAACGACTAGCGTCCAGTGTCTCACTCGGGTTCCAGTATTGTGAAAAAATTTGAGGGTGGGGCCCCTGCCGCTCCCCAGAATGTGCATAAAAAGTTTGGGAATCGCTGGTCTATACCCTATGCCAGGGGTCTCCAAAGAGCGATCCTGGTGTCTACTAGCGATCCCAGGCCATTGGATCAAAGCCACTCTGCTCTGACCCAAAACTGTCAAAATCCTTTACCTGATTTGAGCCCCTTAGAACCCTTAAACTCGAGACCGTCCCTTAAATTGGAAACTTCACGCTAAAATTGGAATCTTCACGGTAAAATTGAGAATTACGAAATAAAATAATCAATTAATAGTGTAAGATGTTAATTTTGTTTGTCTACTTGGTCGTAATCAGTATTTTAAAAATATTGATTGAGTTTTAAGATTGTGAAAAAATGCTCTCTAGCTCCGCAAGGATATGAGCCCAGGTACTTCAGATTGCCGGTATGATGGTCTGAAGGACTTGGGCTCATATCCCAGCGGAGCTAGAGAGCGTTTTTTCACAATCTTAAAAATTAATCAATATTTTCATAATATTCATTAAGACCATGTAGACAAACAAAATTTTCCCTTGTCAAAAAAAATCTACATCAATAATAAAATATGAATCCATGTTTAGAAAGAAAAAATCTCAAAAGTATAAGGAATGACGTTGACATTCAGCTTGTGAGGTGATTGTGAAGAAAATATTCTCGTCTCTTCGTAGCTCAGTTGGAAGAGCATCAGACCGGCAATCTGAAGGACCTGCGCTCATATTCCAGCGGAGCTAGAGAGGATTTTTTTTACAATCTTAAAAATGAATCAATATTTTAACAATATTGATTACGACCAAGTAGACAAACAAAATTAACATCTTAAACTATTAATTAATTCCCCTGTTCAAAAAAATTTACATCAATAATAAAATAAAATAATCAATGTTTAGTTTTTGTTACTATAATAATATATTCAAATTAACTGAAAATTAATTTGTTTATGAATAACTAAAAATTTTATTTTTAAATTAAGATTTAAGTTTATAAAAATGCATCTTAATTTTATAATTATTATAATTACATAAAAAATTATATCCCAATAAAATAAAGTAATTTAAAATAATAGTCCTGATATTAAAAGCAATACATTTTTAAATACACGATAACCAATTTTTGAATATTAAGAGTTTATAAAAATTGTTAAATGGACCTAGATAATTTATAATATTATCAAATCTGGCAGATAAACAAAAAATAAATATATTACAATTAAAACACCTCGGGAAAGATACATGACAGAGGTTATGTATAACTTAAATTCTTTATAACTAAGAAATTTGAAATACTATTAATTTAAATGATTAAAAATTTGTAATAATTTCCAGCAGTGACTGATTTTCTAACTAGAGGCCTCGGACTCGCCACAATATTAAACTATTTTAAACTTTTTTGAAACAATAACACTATTTTGCTACTATTTCGAAAAAATTACACGAAATACACTATTTTCAAATTAAAAAAGTCCAATTTTCAACTAAACAAATTAATTTTCAACAAAATGCATAAAATTTTATCTAAATAGTTGAATTTTCAACTAAGATAAATTTCTATAAAAAAGGGCGAATTAAAAAAAAATACATACATTTTCTAGTAAATAATGTGAACAATTGATGCGATTTTAGTACAAATTTTACTTCATTATTTTTGTATTAAATTTTTTCTTAATAAATAGTTTCATTTTGAAATAAAAAAAATATCAATTTTTACCAGAAAATAAAGAAGTTAAATTTGCATTAGAGACAATTACATATCAATGAAAAAGAAAATAAATTTGTGCAAATCATTATAATTTTGTATGAAATATGTAGTACAATTTTGTATCCAATTGTTGATGTTTTAAGCCAAAATCGCGAATTTTCTATATAACAGTTGAATTTTCCATAAAATAGATAAATTTAGTTAAGTATATTAGTTCCCCGTTGAATTTTCAACTCAAAAAGATGAATATTCGACGTAAAGTGTGATATTTGATATTTCGACAATAAAATATTGTAATTGAAAATAAAAAAACAGTTGCATTTAACCAACAAAGATGAAATTTCAGTAAAATACTTGATTTTTAATTAAAAAATTGATTTTCTAACAAACAAGTTAACCGGAATGATAAATTATCAACCAAATAGGTACATTTTCTATCCAATTGTTGATTTTTCTAGTCAAAAATACGAATTTTCTACAAAACAGTTAAACAAAGCAGTATTAATCAACATTATCATTGTATTTTTATGTACATTTAATATATCAGAAAATGAATACTTTCTTTAATTTTGAATGGTTATAATTTTAAAGTTCTGAATTTTCATTTTCAACGTTACACTTTCCATTTTTTCTTCAAAATTAGATACTATATAATTAAAATTTTGAAGGGGTTGAGTGTTAAAACAGTTTTAATCAAATTGTTAACGACTCAATATTTTTTAATTTTTAAAAGTTTGATTTATAATACATTTTTTTGACATTTCGAACGGTAAAAATGAGGGAGAATTACTTTTTTATTTATTTCAGACAAAATCATCCCATAAATTAAAAGCTTTGTGATCGTAATAACAATTAAAAATTCTATAATTTCAGCAGCTTTGACTTTAAAACATTCAATTTAGTTTACAGTTAACGCTTTTAAAAGTTGAATCACTTTAAACTGAAAAATATTTTTATTTAAAAGTTAAAATTTTCGAATAATTTAATTTTGGATTCAATACTATTAACTTTGAATTAAAAAAAAAAACTTGAATCGCCTCTGATTGGAAATTTTATGTATTTAAAAGTTAATTTTTTTTTAAATAATTCCATTCGGAACGGTTTAATTAGCTTTGAATTTGTAATGATAAAATTTAATACAAGATTTGCATTATTAATGTTGCAAAAATTCATTTGTAAACAACTATCCGCAATTAGTAGGTTTACAATTTTAAATACTTTGAAACCAAATCCCTTTTGTTACAAGTTCCGTTAAGTTATACCAGAAAAAAGGTCCTCTTGGTTCAACTTTCAGAACCGAGCCCTTCCAACTGAGATTTTGTTGTGTGGGGGTCATACATTTTATCTCAGTTTACCGTCGAAAAAAATTGGTAGATCTTCAAAAAGGTCAAGAGATTCTGAGTCAGGGCCGCACCCGTAGATTGTGGAGACCTCTGCCCTATACAATTGTCTGTACAGTCGGACACAGATATAGTTTCAGAGTTTTCGTTTTAAAGATATATTTCTTTCAATATTTTGTGTTTGTCTTTTCTTGAGTTATATTGGTTTTGTTTAAATAATAATTTGTTCGAAACAAAACAAAAAAAATAATAGAAAAAACGGATTTAATTGCTCCAGTCTTTAACCATCAAGGCGATTTCATAATTTACAATTTTTACTCACGGTAATTTGATCTGACACTTAATAATTTTTTCAAAACCTGTTAAAAAATCTGGATTTATATAAATTATTATTATTAATAAAAGTACCCTCAAGAGTCATAAATGATGTGGAAAAGATTTCGATCACTATTTGTATACTACATCGATTTTATACTTTTCAACTTTCAACTAAAATTTACTGAAATTTGATATTAAATTGAATAGACCTTTCTCAAGATCCATGCATAAATCTGGACTTAAAGTAAAATACTCTCAAAATACTCCCAAGTGTCATAAATCCTGAGAAATGCATTTCAAGCTCTTTTTAATATTGCTTTTATTTTCTCATTTACAATTTTTAACTGAAATTTACAAATATTAAATGTTACATTGAATAGACCTTTCTCAAGTTTTCTGCAAAAATCTGGATTTAAATTAATTATCCGTACCCCTCATAATACACCCTTGAGCTATAAATGCTGAAAAATGTATTTGAAACACTTCTTACTACTGAATCAATTTTCTTCTTCACAATTTTGAATTGAGATTTACTGAAATTAATTATGACGTTGAATAGAGACATAAATTTCGTCCACTTATACCCCCACCTTTCTTATTTCCCAACTTATTTTCACACGAAGCGCCACATCGAGTTGAACATTTGGGATAATAAATAAGAAGCACGAAGAAAGGTGTGTCTGGTCCTAAACTTTAATAATTATAAAAAAAGCGAAAACATTATTTACAACAAAAAACTTTTTTCGTAATTATACAAATTTAGGTTCAGACCCACCATTCTTAGCGCTTCTTGTTCAGCATCTCAAATTTTCAATTCGATGTGACGTTTCGTGTGAATATAAGTTAGGAAATAAAAAAAGTGGCGGTAAGGTAGGAATCTGGCCACGTGACCCACTCATCACATGGCCTTAATTCCAATTTAAATAATAGAATGCCAGCGGGCGATAGGTGTTCCTTGAAAGCTGCTTCTTCAAACAACAAGAACACAGTTCATACGCCTAAAAGTACGACACCAAACACCATAACACTTCGAGAGCAAGAGAATAATTCAAACCCGAGATTTTTTGAAAGCGTTCAAAATACAAGTTCAATTCCAAATACCAACAATTTTAAACCACCAGCATTGGCAAGTCTCTATCAACCCTCTACATTAAAAATACTAGTAAGAAATTATTCTAATTTTCTTTATATCATTAAACAAAATAATTTCAGATTTACAAGTTTTGTTGCGTTAACGTTATCACTGCAAATACTGCTATTTGAAATCTTATTTTATTTTTGAGATTACATAAAAGGATAAAAATACGATGCAAAGTCTTGAATCGACTAAACTCAAAGTAGAGAATCTGAAAAGGGCATTGAAGAACGTTATAGAAAGAGTAGGAGAGTTGAATAAAGAAAAGGAATCGGTTCTTCAGTAGTTGCAAGATTGCAAAAGAAAGTTAAAAGAAGCTTATGATCAGGCAGAAGTGATGCACAAGGAACTGGAAAATGTTAAACGACTGAATGAAGAGTGACTGAAAGTTGCCTTGAATAAATATGAAGTAATGCATGGTAAGTATTGTATTTCCTACCAATAAAAAAACTGTTTTCCGCAGGCGTGAAACTGTTATAGGTAATATAAAAAAAATATTTTTCCTACATTCACAGATATCGAAAATTAACAAGAGATACTTTTGCTCTTGAGTTTATTTTTATATGTATACACTTTATTTGCAATTTGTTTTTCATAAAAATGAGACATTTTTATGTCTTTCAGTTGATATAAAAAATACACTATACAAGACAAACTTTAAAAAATGTTATATTTGATCATATTCGCGATCAATTCTTCTGAATTATTATAGCTTTTTAATTAATAATAAGTGTAAAGTTATAAACTTTGTATAGAAACTTGTAGAGGTCGAAGAAAGTGTTATTTAATTTAAGCAATTTTACAACAAGAAATTATTTCTTTTCTATAAATTCAATTGTAAATTTGAAAATTACCAGGGTTTTGCAAACTTTAAAGCAACTATTTTGCATCAAATGCAGAATCCAGCGAAAATTTATATATTTATTTTCATTGATTAAGAAAATAGTACGAAAATGTATCTTCAAGTTGATTCCATGCATCTTTCACCTTACTTTTGTGATTATATGATTATTGTGATTATATGATCTTATTCTGACTTCTTTATCATTTAACCTATATCCTTCTATGCAGATTTCACCTGCGACGAGGGGTGTAGATCCATTATGAGACGTACTTGTATGCTCTTAATGGAATCAAATTTAGTACACTTAAAGAAATAAAAAGAAGTAAGTGATCGTATTTGCAACTACATTTTAAATTGTTCCATTTCGTAATTTTTTTATTTAAACGTGAAAGCACTGAATTTTTTCAATAGATTTTTGCCCAATCTTTTGAATAAAATAAAAAAATGATCAAAAATTAGAAATTTAGGCATCCTTTTTGATAAGCAAAAATATTACAAACATTGTTTTAAGTTCGTCATTTTTTTTGGCGTTTGAAAAATTGAATTTTAAGTAACGTGGTAAATGAAAAATTTTTTGATTGGCTCGAAAAAATTTGGAAAAATGTTTGATTGTACAGTTTTTATTAAGAAACAATATTCTAAAAACAATTTTTTTATTTATGTTTTTGAAAAATTGTTTCTTATCAAAAAGTGTGCATTGCAAAAAAATTTAGTTCAAAAAGAAAAGAAAAAATGGTCAAATTTAAAAAAAGTCAAAATATTTTTAATTTTTAAAAATGGTGCTTAAATCTTGAATTTTTCAACACAAAAATGTGTTTAATTTCAAAAAATGGAAAATAATCTACAAAAAATTTTCCGGTCAACATTTTTATATACCATACCTAAAAAGATATTTATATCGAAAATAGAGGCTGTTTGCGCAAAGAAAAACAGTTTCACCCCCTCTAACTCGTAGAGTTTTTGATCAAACTGATCACTTTTTCTTTATTGAAGTGCCATCTAATAGGGCTACAGTTTTGGTACATTAAAAAAATTTCAATTTTGAATTTTTCTAACTTCAAATTGCTTAAAATTATATAAATTTAAATATTTACAAATTTATTGATTCATTCATAAAAATAAAATTATATGTAATATTTAAAATTGATTGCGGAAAATGTTATTGTAAACCATTTTCAAACCGGAACCTTATTATTTGAAGAATTGTAAATTTCAGGTCAAAGCTTTATAAATTTTTTTGAACTAATGCTAAATTCATAGATATATAATTAGACGATATTTCGCATTGAAGACTTTTACAATTGTAAGTCGGTTAAATTTCCGAGTGCTACATTTTCGATTTTGAAACTACAATTCAATTTTGTACATATCCTGTTTTTAACTGAAATTTCTCAACTTATAAAAGTACAAAAACAATAAATTGTCTTAATTACTAATTCAAAAGGATGCATGTTGAAAAATGGTCATTTTTAATGTTTTAAGTTTTTAATTTTCAAATACTTACAATTCAGAGACCTCCACTTTGACTATTTAATTTTACAGGTTAGAATTGCTTATTTTAAATAAAAAAATCCAGCTTTAAAAGCGTCGATTTTCAAATTTTAATAACCAGAAAAAATGTTTCCAAACCGCGGATACACTGAAAAATTACATCGGGAATTTTTTCCTTGAATTGACTAGAAGCGAAAATGACATCGAAGGTGACGACGTTTGGAATATGAATGAGCCTAATGAAAATCTGCAACATATGGATGAAGAAAACTAGGAAGTAGTACAGGAGAATAAATAAATAAATTTGTTCACAATTAAGAATGACTCGCTGCATACGAAAAGAGATGACAGCGAAAATTCAAGCGAATACAACAGCGACGAAAATATGTGCAGTAAATTGAGAGCTTCCTTCGTCATGGAACATTTAAATGCATGTGAAAGTTATTTGATTCCTTCCTTAATAACATTTTTTGGTACATTATTCAGCCAGATTTTTGATAAAATTAGCGGTGTTTTTAGTGTTCATAAAAGTAATGCAGGAATGTTGTTACGAATATTGTTATTTGTAAAACATCGATGCACAATAATTTCAGGTTCTGTTTTCACAAAAATTAAAGCATTATCATTCTTTAAAATAGGCTCTTGTTAAATTAAAAAGATATTTTTGAAAAAATAAAATGGTTTATTTGGTACAAATAAGCTTGTTCTTATTGTCCACATCAATTTCAAATATTTACTAATTATTATTCCCTTTTACATGAGGTGGGAAGAAATTCCCTTTATTTACCTTTCGTAGACCGTTGCCTTTTTGAATTCCTATTAATACCTATGTTAACTCATTTTTAGATGGCATTAAAAGAGATTGCATTCTTCTCTTTATGCCCCCTCTTGAAGGAATTCAGATTGCAGGACAAAAACGGTATTCAAAGGTATGAATAATCTCCAATACCTTTTAATGCAAGCCTTCTTACCGGGTTCTTACTGTCATACGTATAACCTTATTTCTCCAATGTATTGTTTTTCGTTCAGAATTATGGAGAAAAGTAAACCAAAGATTACGAGAATTTGGTTTGTAATTCATTATAAAAATACAATGAAAAATTCTACACCTGAAACGTAATTATATCGTATTCCGGTTTAAAAGCAATAAGTGCAGCGTCGTAAACAATGTATTGCATCAGTGAGAATATTGAGAAGTAAATTTTTTTGAACATTTATATTTCCGGTTAATAAATATTTAATGATTGATTAAAATGGGATTTAAAAAGTTATCGCTTAAAAACCCGTTTTAATGATCAAATACAGTTTTCATATGCATTTTGTACTGCATTCATGTTTGTAACAGATTTTTTTATTGTTACCTTTGTACTTTTATATTTTTTATAGTACAAATTGATATTCAATTCGCTTTAAACTGAAATCTAGTTTTATAATTTCAAATAAGATGTGTTAGAGTCTACATTTGATTAAGAAGTGTCAATAATTACATTTAAATAAAAATCAATTTAAAATTAGAAAGCATGATTCATGAGATAGGATTGATTGAGAATTTATTTTAAATATAACAAAAATACGTGGGTTAGAACATATAGAGCAATAAATATCGCTATACGAATAAATCAAAATTAAATAAGAAACGGATAAAATATTATCCACCCACAAACATACAACGGCATTCCATCAAATTGGCATGAGTTAAAATTATGACAGTCAAAGATTGCACGAACATATAAAATTCAAGAGAGGTGGTTTATCGCTTGCAATTAAAATAGATACTAATCTATTAATACTTTGTAGAGACGATCTCATTGAGATTGGTGGTAAAGAAAATCGCAATTGTCGCTTCGTTCTCGCTCGCAAATTAGTTCAGGTGTAAAGTGCTTAAATGGTACAAATAGCGGCTCGTTACCTGTGAGATAACTGGTTCACATGAATGGATTTCAAAAAAGAATCAGATTGCGAAAATGGCTTCTCTCACATTTTGGCGGCAATCCTGCCGGAAAAAAGAAAGAATCGGAAAGGTTTCTTCTGAAAGATTCGGAAAGGTTTCGGAAAGAATTCGGAAAGGGTTCGGAAAGGGCTATGTGTACTTTGCTTCCGTTTCTCTCTGAACGTCGAGCTGTCCCACGAATTATTCCGATTCTTTCAAAGTGTCCCTTTCTGCTACTTCTTTCCGATTTCTTTCCGATAAGTGCAGAGTGCCCCTCTAGTCATCCTCTATTTCAATTACATTTATATATTT
>NC_046659.1:30053879-30087460 GCF_010883055.1 Belonocnema kinseyi | reverse complement strand
TAAGGCACCGAGAAGCTTCGGGAAGAGAAAGCGTTCGAAAAGAAACAGAAGGAAAGTTCACATAGAAATCGGAAAGAATCGGAAAGGTACTTTCTTCCCGATACTTTCCGATTCTTCCGCTAGGGAAGCACACAATTTAAAAAAGAATGTGCAAGTTGTATGCGCGGTTCGCAAGTTTGAGCGCTTCTAGGGAGCGCGACTGTTGGTTCCCGAGCTTCGCGCTCGATGATCATTTATCTCTCACTTCGCACTCGTTTATGTATTTACCTCTCTCTACACGCTTGGTCTTTGTATTTTTCCCACATTCATGCACAGGCCTTTTAAGATTATAGCTTAAAACATTCACAACTGTAATTTTGTGATTGTGAATTCTCTTTTGTTGAAAGAGCTTCGCTTGCAAGTTTGAGCGCACCTGGATCGCGCAACTGTTCGTTCTCGCACATCGCGCTCGGCTTTAGCGAACACATTCTCATTACATATCTCGTGCTTCGCACTCGATTTTGTCCGAAATGTGAACCCTGATAAAACCCGAATAAGTCTTGTATACGGGACCATCCGGTCTCTATACGTATAATTATTTCCTATCCGGAACTTTCACGAATCTATCCGGGATCTATTTGGGATACGGAAACAAAAATTAAAATTCATTTCCTCTAAGTTCAAAAGAAACATTATCCGTGCCTATCCGGGACCTATCTGGGATTTTACCGTTAAAAAAAGAAACAATTCTTAAAGCGTACATTTATCCGGGTCTATTTCGGACATATTCGCGAACCCTCGAAGTTCACTAGAAGCGTCTATCCAGGTCTAATCGGGACATATGTGGGAGCTTACTGTTGAAAAAAGAAACAAATCCTAAAATTTTATGTTTATCCGGGTCTATCTGGGACCTATTCGGGACCCCTCGAAGTTCACGAGAAGCGTCCATCCGGGTCTATACGGGACATATTGAGGAGTTTACGGTTGAAAAATAAAACGATTCCTGAAGTGTAGGTTTATCCGGCTCTATCTAGGACCTATTTGGGACCTTTCGAAGTTCACGAGAAACGTCCATCCGAGTCTATCCGGGACATATTGAGCAGTTTACAGTTGAAAAAATAAACGATTCCTAAAGCGTATGTTTATCCGAGTCTATCTGGAATTTTCGGAACTGGTAATTTGTTTGGGCTTCCCGCTTTCCAGGGATCGGTCGGAGTTTGGGCATGGACTGCGGAGGAACGTCTTCCTCTCTCTTCGTAGGTTTAAAGGTCGCTGTCCTTGATATGGCTGGTTTTACCTTTTGCGGACCTGTAGAGATTTTCTCCTGGGATACGGCAGGGAGTGTGCTTTCTTTTTCGGGACCTTCCGTGGATGCCCCTGCTCGTGTCAGGACCAATATCTTCTGACGATCCGTTGGCGCATGAATTCTTTGTTGGAATGTATGAGAGTTTGCGGGCCCTCCCATGGTTTTCGTTTTTAGTAAAACCGCCTCAGGGTCTTTATTTACTTCCGGGGTCTCGTGAGGGTCATCATGAGGATTTTCCGACAGTGCTTGTACTCCCCTATTTAGCTTTCCTTGTTTGTATTCAAATTTGTATTGGTAATTTCGAAATTTATGTCGCCAATGTAGCAGTCTAGCCCCTGGGTTATTTACATAGTCCATCCATTGGACTTTGCTCGTGGTCACAAGCAAGTATAAATTCTCGGCTGTATAAGTATGGCCGAAAATGTTTCAGGACCTTAAGGATACCTTTCTTGACAGCTGTTCATTGCCTTCGAGAAGTAGGCCACAGGCATGTCGAATCCATCCTCCTCTTGGGCCAGGATGGCTCCAACGGCGTAACTTGAGGCGTCGGTGGTCACCCACTTATGTGCGTAGCTGCTTTCTTCTGGTGTTAAATTTAAAATGCGTAAACTGTCCTTGATCCTTCTGACACGGTCCGAGTAAAAGCTTCCCATTTCTTTTGCAGGTCTTTTGCTAGATACTCACATTCGGAAATGGTGGATTCCTCGTCGTGTGGTTCGATGAAGTCATAGGGCAGGACTTCCTGAGCAGGTATTTGCATCTCCACATCCTCTTCTCGAGTATTTATGGCAAGCACGTTGCAGACTCCTTGGTGAGTAGAAACGGCTGCTTCCCCTAGATAAATTCCCTCAGGGGCGTTTTTCCTAGGGTGGTATTCTTCTTTTATTCCGGATTAAGGACATCTATAACAACTGGCTGTCTCATTCTGGCCTTGATCTTTAAAATTCTGGCGAAGGGCTTGATCTCATGTTTGAGGGACGTCCGGGCTAATTGGGACTCTTTGTCGAGAAATGGAATTGGATTGATCGGGTTCGATATAGTGACCAATGAATTGTGTCTAAATGATATTTGGACTTGTTCCTGCCGCAAATATGGTCTTCCAATGATCCCATCAGGAGATATTGGGAAGTCATTTTTCACGATATGGAATTCCACAAGATTTCCTAATTATGTAATATTGATTGTTCCGATCCTCACCACTAGGCTGGGGCGAAAAACCAACATTGTGCGTCCAGGAAACGCCTGGGTGCGAAAAAGTGTCCCAGTCCATTCCGAAAATCAGCGCACTTTGAAATTTTGAAATCTAATAATATCTTCAGTCTGTTCTTTAGGGGTGAAATCTCGAAATTTCACTAAAAAGCACTAAAACTTGAGGTTTTGCAAAAATGGGCTTAAAATCGATATCGATGCCTTCCAGGGGTGACTTTTCGATAAAAAGTCATCAGAGGGTACTTAGAGGTCCGTACCGAATCGCCAAAGTCACCCCATGCCAATCCTCATGGAAGGGGAAATTGCTCAAAATTGCGTATTTTCGAGTAAAATGCTTAAATACTTGTGCAGCTCCTAGCTCACTGAGTTCTACTACTTCGAGTGACCCAGAGCCCACCACGTGGAGATGGCTGCACATCGGGCTCCAGCCATGCCCTACCCAACCAATCAACCATATGTAAAATGTGCTTATTTAAGTCTCAGAGTCATTAATCACACCCACAAAGTCTTTCTTAGTGAAACATCTGTCTGTTCCCAATCAATCATTTCTGTGTAATCATTAGCTCCAAAATTAATTTTTGGCACAATATTGTATCTAACAGTTGTCTGTTGCTTATGCTTTGCATCCAGGATTTTGGTGAGTGCGTCTTAGCAAACGGTAAGTCTAGGGTCGGTTACCATTTCAAGAACTATATTTTCTGGCATGGCAGAGAAGCCGTTTGTCTGAATAGAAGTATTTACCACATTTCGGTACTTCAAAGGAAGAAACCTTGACAATTTGATTGCTTGGAAGAGGAGCCGACTCACATCAGCGATAGACTTATCCCGTCTGATGTGGAACCACTGAGGTACGTATACTGTGAGTAAGTATTCAACTAATACTTGCAGTTTGTTTGTGGGTCTTTTTGTTGATATGTATAATCCCAGAATTCTATTTGCAGTTGTTAGCCAGCGAGCCATGTTAATGGGGCCTATCTTCCGGGAGGCCAGCTCAGGAGAGCACACTCCGAACTGTATGGTATCTGATATCTCATAAAGATACCTTTGATCTGAGCTGAGAGCACTGGGCTCAATCTCAGGCAAGTCACACTCAACTTGTTTAAAGTTCATAACATCGAGGGTCTCACAAGTTGGAATTTGTCCCCTTATTGGCCCTGAGTATTTGTTCGGACCAGAGGTAGGTCCGTCAATAAATACGAAAAGACTACCACTGCATCGAAGCCTACATTCAGTTCTGTTGTTACGCAATTATAAATAGAATCACACTCATCTTGGGCATGGCTCGATGGTGTGACGACATGGCCTACGTATTTAGAACCTAGTTCGGCCACCAAAGATATGTGTTCCTCGTTAATAAATCCGGACGCTGTCAATGTTTCGTCTTTCCGACTATCAAAGTATAAGCCACGAATAGAATCCTTATGGCGTGATTCCTTCTTCAACTTGGAGCCTATTTTAATTTTCTCGCGCCTTATCTTACTTTTATCTATGACTAGACACTCAGTTACTTTTTGAGAAATATCCGGGGAGATCATTCCTGCTCGATTGGCAGCGAGGAGTACAGACGAGCTTAAATGTGCCGCAGCCCGTTGACTTATATTATATCTTTGAGCAACTACTGCTGCTTCAGATAAGTCAAGTCTGGCCTGCGATGATTTTCTCTGCGCAAGTCTGCGTGGTATGTCGTGAAAATCGTCATCAGCGGTAGAAGCATCAACCTTTAACTTAATTTCAGGAGGAGGATTATCACCTTCACCTTCCTCAAAGAAGGAATCTATATCCATATCAATCGTAGAGGAAGATGTGGAGGCCGATGCAGTAGCAACGCTTTCCCCACCCTCTCCCCGTTCAAGTCTGCCTCTTTTTGCATTACGTTCTGCTCTCTTATGTATTCTTTTTGTTTCAGAGACATCTACGCTGGCGATTACCATGAGTCTTTTACCTCTTTGGTCAAGATAGAAGGCATGCTCTACAGCTGGAACCTCCTTTTCCTTGTGACAGGAGTACCTACACAAGTCAACGCACTTACAAGCGGCTATGTTAAATAATTCAGAGCAGTACTCTTTGAAGGCGGCGATTTTCTCATCCTCATTACTTTGAGAGGTTGTTTTACTCTTAAATGAATTTTTCAACGTAGTGTATTTTTTATGAAGACTTGTGAGACATTCCTTAATGCGCTGCTCTGAGACCGTTGGGATAGAAGCAGATTCCCAAACAACTATTAATTTGGAACGGACTTCGTCGGCAATGTCTCAGAACGAAGGCTCCTTGTATTTTTCTGAAAGACAGCCCTTTTGCCGTCGAACCTCCTGACATCATCGCAGAACGTCAGCCCTCGTTGGCAAAACGTTCGGACCAAAATCTTTGGGAGGACCAAATATAGGGCACTGCATAAAGTCTCTCTTTGCGAATTTCGACATGCTGTGGCATACGAACCAAGGAGGGGAGTGCAGGCAGAACCAGAATCTCTACCACCAAAAGAACCAACGACGAGACAATGAGAAGAAGAAACTATAACGATAACTTCAGCTAGCACCTACGAGTGAACGAACATTAGGCGTGAGCCGACAGTACGAGCCATTGACAGGTTCTGACAAGTCTCGACAACGCTCGACCAGAGGGAGGGGAGAAGGAGCCCGGCGACCGGGGAGGGTCCAGCTTCAGTGTAAAGGTGGCACAGACCTCTAAGTACCCTCTGATGACTTTTTATCGTAAAGTCACCCTTGGGAGGCATCGGTATCGATTTTAAGCCCATTTTTGCAAAACCTTAAATTTTAGTGTTTTTTAGTGAAATGTTGATATTTCACCCTCAAAGAACAGACTGAAGATACTATCCGATTTCGAAATTTCAAAGTGCGCTGAGTTTCGGATTGGAGAGGGCCACATTTCCGCGCCCAGGCGTTTCCTGGACGCACAATGTTGCTTTTTCGCCCCAGCTTACTGACCACGGGTTCCGGGTTTATCCCTGCCAACAGTACTGCCTTATCAGGCTCATATTTTAATTTGGGTAGTAGGCTCTTAATTTTTATCAAATTGACATTTGATCCTGGATCCACTAAGAAATTGGACTTTGGTTTCTTGAGTTCTGGGGCCGCTAGAGTTACTACTGTGGAGCCTCCTATTTCGATCACTGCTCGTAGGACCCGATAGTTTGTTCCGAAAGTACACGTGTTTCTGGGAGCGCTGTTGAGCAGGCTGACTCCCTGTCGCGTCCGAGCGAGGAGTCGGTTGCGAGTTTAAATTTCCGGGTTGTCCTGGCGACGTTGCCCTTGGAGGTGTTGTACTTTCCGTTGACTTTCCGTACCTTGGCCATGGGGAATTGGCTCTGGTGTTAGTGTCCATTGGATACCCATGGGGAAATGGCAAACCGGGAAAGTGAGGAGGGTAATGATAGGAGTAAGGGATGTAAGAGAAAAAGGGGAAGGATAAGGGTAAGGGCATTGAGGAGAATAGGGGACAAAGGGGGCAGAGTACTTGCCAGAAGTTGGCGGGGGAAAGTTCGTAGAGTCCTTGCTACCGCTTGAGCTTGCTCCTTCTGTGTTCTGTTTCTCCCTCTTGTTCTTTCTTTCCATTTGCCTAGAATAGGGACTTGGTGAGCGTGTTCTATCGTGGGCGTCCTCCCTTGGTCTAGAAATGGCATAGGCGGAGAGGTGACTCCTGGCTTTTTCTAACTGTTTCTTCCGTTCCTCAATATTCAAAGCATGGTCCAAGGCATCAGCGAGGTCTTTGGGATTCCTGATATCCACAAAGATAGACATTTCTTCTGGGAGCCCCTTTCGAAAGCATCCAATGCGACGTCCATTACCGGTCCCATTATGATATTGCTTTCTTTTGCTTCTTCTTCGTGCCCTAGATTGTAAATTTTATTTTATTTTTCTTCGACTGCATGTCGAGCACCACTGAGAAGACCTTGGACTCTGTCATGGTAATCCCTCACCGTTTCGTTTTGCCGCATACGAAGGTTCACTATGTTTTCGAAGCACCATTGGTACTTCTTACTGAGTCGGAAAAGAAAATTATTTTCAAGTCGGATTTCACAGTACCATGATTCCCTTAAGAAGATAAACCACGGTTAGGCACATATCCCAGTTAAATTTAATTAATGGTGGGGTGCAAAGTACTATGTCATTAACCTAGGGTTCCATGTTCTAAAGAATAGAATCAGAAAATTCGGATAATCTGGACCAAAATTAAGTATCCCTAACCTGGACGGCCTTTTTCATTTACGGGGTCGTCCGGGAAGGTAATAGTGGTGCGCCTTCTCTTCAAAGTAAGCAACGGAGCCTACGTCTCACATACACTCACCGAGCTGAAAGCTTACCGAGTCAGAATGGAAATGGGTTTTTGACTCAGACTTCACGGTACCACTTTTCCATCAGGATTAAATCCGGATCAAGGTTAAATGATTTCGGTTCGACTTTTTTGTGTTTCTCATCTATGAAAGAAATAATGGTGCGCTTAAATCTTCGACATGAGCAACGAAGCCTACGTCTCACATACACTCATGGAGCTGGAAGCTTACAGAGTCGGAAAAAAAAAATTATTTTCAAGTCAGACTTTACGGTACCATTACCTCTTTAAGAAATCAACCCGTAGTTAACTAACATGTTTTTATTATTATTGTTTATTTAAGATTTTGAAACTATGTTTGAAAGAGTAGCAATGGCAGAATTCTGCTAAATGCTTCGGTTTCTCCTTCACTTGGTTGAATTCAGACCCTTAGTTTCAAAGCCTCCCAAGAGATTATTGGCCTTTGGAATTACCCGGGAGACGTTCGACGTTTTTCGGCTGAGTTTGGTTGGAGAGCATAATTCGGGCTTCCACCTGGTTCGATAATACCTCGAAAAATGACGAAAATTCGTCGTGGCTAGTAAACTTCTGAGTCTCAAGTTCCTGAAGCTCTAGAATTTCCTTGGGAATCTTGGGGGTTACAAAAACAACCTATTTGGGTTCAGAACCTTCGGTGTTCACTACGGTAATGTTTTGCCTTAATTTTCGCCGAAGATTATTTCCAGAGCGATACCCTGACTTGGTTCTGGGTATCGCGTGAGTATGTGATTCAAGCCTTATTAGTGTGCGTAACTTGAGATAACCAAGAAAAACTTTCGAGAACAGTGCCAATAACTTCACAGAAAGTTAAGTAATTGCTAAGTCAAAAATACCGAGCTAATTAAAGCGAGGTCCCCTAGCAAATTAACGCGTGGGTTTTTGCTTTGACTTAGAAGTACTCCATGTCTTGAGATTTTTCTGATTATTAATGTGAGTATAAATTGTGGTAGTCCACACAAAAATAGTTCTTGAACCAAACGTCCAATGTCTCATTGAATCAGCGAAACATGTCCAGATAAAAAATACCGAGCTAATTAAAGCGAGGTTCCCTAGCAAATGAACGCGTGGGTTTTTGATTTAATTTGGTAGTACTCTAGCAAATTAACGCGTGAGTATATGATTCAAAGCTTATTAGTGTGCGTAGCTTTAAGAGATATCAGTCACAATTAGAAGAATAATCAGGAGAATCCTTGAGGCGAGTTTCAACATTCCGGTAAAAGCGGAAAAATTCTCAAATTGAAAACACCGAGCTAATTAAAGCGAGTTCTCCTAGCAAATTAACGCGTGGGTTTTTGATTCAATTTGATACTACTCTTCTTCCAAAAGATTCATCTGATTATTCAAGTTGAGACATTGCTGCCACAATTGAAAATGATAAATAGTGTATTCAACTAAGTGAGAATTTTCAATTTTCTTTCGGCTGGCTAGTAACAAAAGTTACTAGTAGCGTAGCTGAATGAGGTCAACAGCGAGGGTAGGCCACGTCGCTACCACCATCAGCTTGTCACGTACGAATGAACTCATACAATTTTTGACACTAAGCTCGTCTTTCCTTTAATTATTTTTGTGGGTTTGTACCCTCACTCTCGGACTGAGAGTTGTCGACCCATTAAAGAAAGAAGAAAAAGAAAGGATTCTACCGGTCTGGTCGAAAAATTTTGCTTCCTTAACTATGTCCACACTGAATTTATTCGAATAAATTAAATATAACAATAACACTCGTAAGGAAAATGATGTGAAAGGGGACACGTCCTACAATGGGTGGAACGTGTCGCATAATAGAAAAAGAAGGCACAAAATCGGTTCGATACAACTTACCAATAAGAAGAACTTAAGCTACCGCTCATTCGTTCGAAAGGGTGAAGGGAAGCAAGAAGGAAGAATGCGCCCTTGGCCTTCTCTGTCAACTTTCGATAAAAAAAATTGAACGGGCGAAGGAAAAACCTTTTCTCACTCGTAGATTATTTTAAATAATCTACGTTTGTCCTTTTTGGCGTCCGCGAGAGCCACACAATACACGCGAACACATGTCACTTTCCCAGAGTTACTTTTATAAATAATAGACAATGAGTCTAGAATTCATCTATGCCTTCAGAGATTATGACTCCATCTCGTTACGACTGCCACTGACTCACGTTTCAGGATAAGGACGTAACAATTTCCAAACTTTGTTTTAAGCGGGCGATATAGGACACGAGACAATGAGTCTAGAATTCATACGCCTTCAGAGATTATTAATCCGCCTCGTTACCACTGCCACTGACTCACGTTTCACGATGAGGAAGTAATAATTTCTGAACTTTTAATTTTGTTTCAAGGAGTCAGGATAGGATACGAAATCAAAGCATTACCGATCCCGGCCCGAGAAAAGTATAGTCTCGTGAACGAACTGAACTCCGGGGTAGGTGTCGACGATGACTCGTTCCCGTTAAGGTCCTGCCTCCCGTCGAATAGAGATTAATTTTAACGTCCGGATCGCGGACCCAATTAATCGACCACTCGATCAACACCGTGACTTGCTCCCGTTACCGGCCCGAGAAAAGTATAGTCTCGTGAACGAACTGAACATGCTTGGTTGCATGTAAGAATATGTGGAGGAAGAAAAGGAGGCAAGACCGCGTGTGAAGCCTGGAGGATAGCGCTACGTTCAGACGTGGGCAAGAAAGAAAGAGTAAGCGTGGTGCTCTCACGTATACGAATATGTTGACCATGGACGTGCTTTCCTTCCTTCTGGCTGTACATAATTCACCCTTATACCATTTGTTTATTCGCAGTAGTAGAGTTATATGCGTGTGAAAAAATAAGAAAGCATAATTTCATCGAGACACAATTTTAATTAGAATTATTTTATAAATCGTTAATTTCCTCATTCGTAAGTTGGCTCGTTCTAGCTTTGCGCTGGGTATGCAGCATCAGCAATACTTATTAGATTACGAGCGGGCGGATTATCTTTGTAACTTGTATAGAGTCCTAAACCAATGTGATTCGAAATAATATTTCGAAATACATTAATTCGAAAAAGAATTTTAATTCTGACATTCACTCGTAACAGTAACCATTTTCGCAGGGAAAATTTTCAAAAAATGAGCAAATAACAACATTAGAGGCGCTTACTTTTCACAAACTATTTTCTACGACCTGATTCCCAAGGATTCATCATTCTCAGATATCGAGACAGTGCACTCGTAGAGATTCAATGTAAAAAAATTAATTTTTGTATTATTACTACTATTATTTAATTAATTAAATCAAACTAAATAATTCAGTTAATTAATTTAAATAATTAAATTAATTGATTCAATTAATTTAATCAAATAATTCAATTAATTAATTATTCTACACAGATGACGTCGAATTTAGTACCCATTTACGCAAGTACAATTTTAAAAAAATTAGCAAATAACTACATTACCGGCGCTTACTTTTTACAAACAATTTTTTACGCCCTGATTTGCAAAGTTTCATTATTCTTAGATATCGAGATAGTGCATTCGGAGAGCTTCAATGCAAACAGTGAATTGTTGTTTTATTACTACTATTATTTAATTAATTAAATAAAATAATTAAATTAATCAAATTAAATTATTCATTTAATCAAATTTAATAATTCAATTAATCTAATCAAATAATTTAATTAATTCAATTAAATAATTATTCTACACAGAAGACGATTTTTCTCGTCATAATTGTTTAGAATTTATTTATTTGTTTATTCTTTATACAATAAAAGCGTATGAAAAGCAATTTTTCTTCTATAAATGCAAACACGTTGAACCGGATAAAATTGTTGATTAGTTTCTATTTCCTTCTCAAAACTTGAAACTCGATATCTGATATCTCCGAGTGCACTGTCTCGATTTCTAAGTATACTGAAACTTTGTGAATCAGGGCGTAGAAAATAGTTTGTAAAAAGTAAGCGCCGGAAATGTAGTTATATGCTAATTTTTTTAAAATTTTGCCTGCGAAAATGTTTACTAAATGCGACGTCTGCTGTGTACAATAATTTCTATTATATATCTCGATCTTGAAACGACGAACGTTTTTAAATTTCTGCAGAAATCTGCAGATATTTTTATTTTCAATAAGAAATTTATACAATTAATATTGGTGTTCTTTGAAGCGAGAATAGGCTGTATAATACTTACCTTTTTCATACGATTCTAAGTAATGCGCTATTTCCATTTTTGTTTTGCAGGTTACAACACAAGAATATGTGTAAATAAGTCAATAAATAATATACGTTTAACTTGAAAAATTATTATCAATTATCAGCGAGTTCACGGCGGCATCCTTCTATCACTTTTTACAGTTTTCCTATTCCGAAGCAAAGTAAGACATGTCAAGAAACAATTACAATATAAAGAACACAAATCGCATTTTTATTCTAATTTAAAATTCCCGCCAAGAGCAGCAGCTTTACCGAAAGTACACATGCTGCTAGTAGTACGATTAAGTAACGTTGATCGATCAGCGCCAAAACACTGTCAGTCGCTTTGGTCTGCATTCCTATATTTTTCTTAACCACTTAACTCTCATTTTTTAGCTTTTACCCGATTTATTAAAAAAAATTAGACACCAACCGCATATTCCACAACCATGAAACCCCTTTCGGCGACGGGGAAATATTCGGAGTGCATTTTTATAGGCTCAAAACCGAATTATCAATTACCGCTGGTAAGTTTTGAGTGTATCATGGATTTCGCCATTTTTGTGCGCACCCTTCCGACAGCCTTAAGGTCCTAAATATAAAAAACACAATTTCATAAAAAATCTTGAAATTTATTTTATTTGTTACACATTCATGTGGATTCTACTGGATTTCGTATGCATTAGACATCGTTGAGATATACATAGTATCGTCAAAATTAATAAAGACACATTTTCCATGTAACTCACTACCTGGAATGATTAACTTTCCAGCATTTTCTTTAATTTTCAATAGATGACTCAAAAGGACATCCTCGACTGGTTGAAGATGTTAATAAGGATGAGTTATATAAAGTCGTAAATGTGCAAATAAAATGCTTACTTTGAGGTACTACTTTACGATTGCGTAGGCCGCGTAGAAAATTGACTAATCTGTGCACCCTATATTCATACACATGGAGTCCGGAACTACTTGTGTCTGCCGGCGCACGAACAACTAAAAACAAATTTTATTAATTCGATCGCAATATCGACACGTGCTCTCGCGTCTCCAAGTATTCTGGAAATATGTCCTACCCGTTTGTCAAGTACTCATATTCATGTAAAAATGCGGAATCGAAGCACCCGAATACGGATATAGTACAGAAAACCAAGATACAAACTTTTGAAGCAAGTAAAATAAAAGAAAAACAGTTTTGGATTGCATGTGGCGAATCGCTTTGTGAAGCACGTATTGGGAGAGTAGGAGGTAAAAACTGTACTATTTGTGACGTGCGCCGAAGAAATCTTCCCTCTCCACTTACCACTACATTCTCACGGAAGGAGAAAGGTCGTAGAGGCAGCTCACGGACGGGGTATAAATGAGACGCGTAGATGATATGGTGAGTGGTGGGAGATTTTTCACGGAATCTCGAGCTCTCGACCCAAAGCCCTATTACTCTGGTACCCAAAAACTCAATAATTAGCAATAATAATGCTCGGATATTTTTCCCGATGGTTTAATTAAAAAGAGCAGCTCAAAAACTATCGAGATGTGTAAAAACCTTAATTTCGATTTTTTCAGAGTAAGCCCCCTTTCTTCGGCGCAGGTCACATTTACTCTGCTAATCGTTATTTATAATTAGTTTTTTGATGTTTTTACTCAACATTTTTATTATTATTTTTTTTTTTGAAAATTATTTTACAGGGTTAGTTTGTGGTGGCCAAATGAGAACTCCTTGTATGAAATACTGACATTTTTGTCAGTTTCGTGTATCTAACCGTTTTTTGATTCCGTTTCCTCTTACCATAAAAAATACATTTTCCACGATATTCAAAACAATTTTCGCTTTTTACTGTCCCTTTTCAGGATCACCCGTTTTGGCTCTCCTGTACATTTCTCTAATACATGTGTCCATGACTCCATTTCGAATCCACATACTCTGCATAAATTCTCCTCTTCATCCATCCAATATCTGCACGCTGTCACTTCTTCTCCCATTCTAAACCGTACAACACTACTCCATTTTTCTTCCTTTTTTATTTTTTGCAGATATTCTGGTTCCGTCAACCCTTTGACCATCATATACCATCTATTGTACCTCGAATCTATAATATTTGTCCATCTTTCTTCTCCTTGTTTAACTAATAACTCTAGCTCTATGTCCTGCCACTTCATAACACCTTCTCGAATATTACGCACCCTTCTCATTTTTCTCCTCTCTTCCTCCCATTTTGAATTTCGCACATTACCTCTCGCTTCATTGTTCCGAATTTCGCCGAAACATGCTTGTGCAATTCTACTTCCCTCTCCCATTTTTAGCTTCTCTTCAAACCTCCAGGCTCTCTTAATTTGTCTAGTAACCCTATTTTCTCTTCCTAACTCTTCTTTTAACATATATCCTGGGTCCCCAGATCTCCACACCATTACGCAACACCGCCCACACCAACGCATCAAACAATCAGACCCTCATCCTCCAATCGTTCTTGAACCTTCTCTTTCCTATACCCCATACTTCGTCTATTACTTCACTCGCACATTTAATTCTTTTTCTCATCTGCAGCTCGTTTCCCCCTTCTGGCTCAAAACAAAAACCTAGGTAACAGAAGTCCCCCACAATTTCCACTTTTTGTCCCTTCATCTTCCAAACGTATAATTTATTTTGCTCTTTCTATTTCTGAAGCACATAATCTTTGTCTTATCTACGTTCACAGTCAGCTCTTTTTCCCCACAAACTCTTCGAAGGTTCTCATCATTAGGTTCATCCCCTTCTCATCATCTGCTAATAGAACTGCATTGTCCGCGTATGCTAGAGAGTATAGTTTGCTATTACCCAAAACCGTTCCTCCTTTCCCTTTCTCCTTTAGCTTCTCCTCTAAGTCTGCCAGTAGGATATTAAATAGTAACGGACTCAACGGGCACCCTTGCCTTAGACCTCTGCCTGTCCAGAAAACCTGCCCTTTTTTCTTTCCTATTTTCACCCTAATCCTGGTTTCAGTAAAAATTTCCTTTATCCTCTCTACCAACTTTTCCTCTACACCCCTCTCTTTCATTGCCTGCCATAGAACTTTTCTGTTCACTGAGTCAAACGCTGCTTTGAAATCTACAAATAAAGCGACTAGTTTCCCTTTCTTTCTTCCCAAATTTCTGTTAACTAAATAGATAAGTACGTAGATGTTGTCTATAGTTCCCATCCCTTTTGTAAATCCCTTTTGTAAATGATTATGCGGGATACTTTCTTTTTGTTCTACCTGACTCTTCAACATTTTTGTTAAGATTTCTGCATATATTTTATAGCCGACTGATATGAGAGTGATCCCTCTGTATTCCTCTACATTCTTTCCTTCTCCTTTCTTGACAAGCGGTACCACCAGTCCCGTCGTCTTCTCTTCCGACCAAACTTCCTCTTTTCAGACCTTGTTGCAGATCTTCCACATCCCATCCCTAATCCCTTCTCCATACTTCATCGCTTCGTCCTCCATCCCATCTTCTCCTGTCGCCTTGTTTCTTTTTAACCTATTTATTGCCTGATCCACTTCTTCTCTTGTTATCTCGTTCCCTTCCTCCATTTCTCCTTGGACTATCCTACACTTTTCCCCTTTGATCTTATTTTGCTCTCCCCTAATAGACCCTTAAAATAACCTGTTCATTCCTCCATTTCTATTTCTTCTTTAACGCCCTTACTTTCCCCTCTATTCCTATTTATCACATCCCACAACCTACCTTCTTTGATCGCTGTTTCTACTTCTGCTTTATATTCTTCCTTCCCCCTTTGTCTTTTTATTTCCAGCATCTTCTCATGTTCTTTTTTCCTCCTGCTATACTCCTCCTTCTTCATTTTCCTTTTTCTTCATTTGCTCACACACACTTTTATTCTTTCTTTACTCTCCCAGCATTCCTCGTCCCACCAGTCTCTATTTCACCCTACTCTTTCTTCATTAGTACCCAGCTCATCCTTTACCTTTTCAATGGACCCCTTCAACCTATTAATTAACGAGTCTATTCCCTCCTCTTTTTCATACCTAACCTACTCCTTTTCCATCTTTCGTTTAAAATATTTTAATTTATCTACCCCCAGACTCCCATTTTTCGCGCTTCTTTCGCACCCTTTTTCCTTTCTCCCTCTGCTGCGCTTACTGACGCCTCGTTTTAGTTTAGCTATGACATGGAAGTGCTCAGACCCTATCTCATTTCCTACTTTCATACTCCCTATCATATGCCGCATTCTTTCTTCAGCTAAGATGTAGTCTATTACTGTTGCTCCCTTTACTATGAATGTGATCTCCCCTTCCTCATCTCCTTTCATATTGTCATTGCATATAAACCATCCTGTTTCTCCTATCATGTCTAGTAACTTCCTCCCCTCCCTGTCCGTCTCTCTATGTTTGGAGTTTCTTACATATGCCTCCTTTTCTTCATCCCATAACCCACCCCCCTTGTTCGCCAGTCCATGCATTAAAGTCCCCTCCTGTTAAAACCAATTCTTCCTTCTTTTCCTCCATCCACGTCCTTATTACTCTCCAGCCTTCCTCTTCCCCTCTTCTTCTGTATACACACACCATCGTTATTTCTACTTTCCCAATTATAACTTTTCTTATCATTGTTCCATCCTTTTCCTCCATGTCCCCATCTTTTCTCCCTTTTACTGCTTATTCTTTTTTCACCCCTGATACCATGCCGCCCATCCGTCTTCCTTTGACGTGTTCTTTTCTTGTTTCTTACATTGTCCACGCATAACCTTTCGGTAACAGCTTTTTTATTCCCTTCCAGTCCTTCTCATCTGCCCAAGTTTCACTCATCATAATCTCATCAAACTTTTCCAACTCCACCCAAAATCCTTTATTCTTGTTCTTTAAACCTGACACATTCCAGAAAGCTATTTTCACGTTTCTCTCTTCCCTTCCTTCTTCACTTTGTTTCCCCTTTGCCGTTTTAAAATCCCTATGATTTATTTCTAGACTCTTTTTCGTCTCCGTTCCCCCTACCTTTCTCAAGACTTTTTCCTTTTTTCCTTATTTCATCTAATTCTTCATCCCAGCACCATTCCTCCCCATTTATCCATAACCTGCCTCTCCCTATCCACACCATATGGCCCTTTTTTCTCCTACCCAAGCCCTCTACTCTATTTTCCATCTCATTTTCCTCTCTCTCCATGTCAGATCTTCTTCAATTCTTTCCCTTCTACCTCTCAATATTTTTTTCCCTTCATAATTCTCTTTTTCTCCTCCTCACTTCTCATCTTTACTAGAAACATTCCTTCTTTTTCTTCCTTTGTCCCTCCTATTCTCTTGACTTCTTCTACCTTTACCTGCACTCTAATGTCTCGCAAAAGATTTTTTTTATCTCCACTTCTCATGTTTTACTCTCCACTTTTAACCCCTTAACTACTATGTTATTTTCCCCTTTGCCCTTTCTTCCCCTTCTAATCTTCTTACAATCTCACTGAGTCTTTTCTTCAATCTTTCATTCTCACTTCGGACGTTATTTTCATCCCCTTAAACTATTTTCTCATTCTCTGTCTTTTCCCTCATATGCTCATTCCTAATTTCTACACTGCATACCCGTTCTTCCAACTGTTTTATTTCTCTAGATCTCTGTTCGTCAACCTCTCTCTGTCTATTCTCAATGTTCTCTAGCTTACCCCAAACCTTGTTTTTCTCCTCCTTCCAGCTTTTATCCCATTCTTCCCATTTTTCTCTGACCTTTTTCACTTCCCCCCTTACATCGTCTCCCTGCCTATTCATATCCCTATTCATGTAATCCAATCTCTTTCTTGTTTCCTCTCTAAGCCCTTTAATGAGAGCTTCCAATTTTTCAAACATCCCCCCTATCACTCTGGCGTTTTCCGTTTAATTCTAACTCTCTTGTTATTCTGATCCCTTTCTACCTCATCTTCCCCAGCCACTCTTTTCCTTTTTTCCTCCTCTTCACTGCTAGCCGCGCTTGCCTTTTTTTGCCACTCGTCCAGACTTCTGTTCGAATCCGCGTTGCCTAGCTTCTTACGCCGCTGTAAATTTGAGGGCCTTCCGCGTTGCTTGCGCGTACCTGAGTCCGCTACCCTCCCCACCCGGGTTGACTTCTCGGCACTTTCATCACCGCTGCTGTCACTGCGATCAACGCCACCCATCCTCCCAGTGCCAATCCTTTAAACAACGTCAGCTTTTGCTGCTACTACGGTTTTCTGCGCCTTTATCACCTACCTCTTGCCTCTCTGACCAAGCAACTATTTTTCCATTCCTATCCTTAAAAACTTCACACGCTCCAAATTTTCACTTCAAGACACTCACTTTCACCCTTCACGCCTTTTCCTTCACTCACCCTTCTTCCTTTACACTCGAACTCCACACTCTCTGCCTTTTCTGCATCCACTCACCCTTATTCCCTTCACCAAAGCCAAAAATACACCACTTGAAAATAAAGAGTTCTTTCGCGATCGGTACCGGAAACGGAAGCCTGATAAATTTTGTGATTTGAACAAAAACAATTTTAATTTAAAATGCATTATTTAGATATTTGTCGACAAAAAAATCGTTTTTTAATGCCGTCCTTTCAATTATGAATTTAATAATGATTTCAGCAAAATTCGCTATTAGTTCATAAGTTTTTTGTTACTTTTGTTGCACAAACTCATAAAAGAATGCATTATTCGAACATCTGAGCACCCCAACTGTGGGGACTGGTCGAACTTTATTGACCAATGAAGTCTTTTTTAATAATAATCATTGATTTCACAAGACGATTTCGAAATCAGTTCGTAAATTTTAGAATTTCCAGGTTTAAGTTTTAAAATTTAAACTGTTTAAATTTGAAAGTCTTATTAGTTAGACAAATATAAACATCCGATTGAAACTTTATAAACTATTTTTAATTTTAAAATCACTTCAAATAATATATTCGTAATTAAAGGCTTCAATTAAATTTCAAATATTGTTTCAGTTAAAAATATTCCATGTTTAAGCCATTCAATTTGAACTTTTTTAATTAAGAAAAATAACAATTATTTAACATTTTGAAATATGTGATTGTTCATTTAAAATCCGTAATTACAAATCAAAAACACATAACTAAACAAAAAACTAAAGTTTGAACGTTAAAATTTCAATTACGCTATTTTAAAAAAATTAATCTGTTTTAAGAATTGTAAAGGGGTTTAAAAGAATAAAACACATTTTCTTAAGATTCGTAGGAAAATTCAAAATTATTTTTTATTTTGAAAAGTTAATTTAAGAGAATCTTTGAAAACATGTAGAAAGTTTTACGAAACTGTGAAAAATGAATATGGAAAAGTGTAAGCAATTTTTTTAAAGTTTGTCTAATTTTTTAAAAAGATTTAAGAAAAATGCGAATCATTTTAAAAGAAATTTACAAGTTCTTGAAAAGTTTCAAAGAAAAAAATTTAATTGAAAAACGTAAAACATTAAGATTTTTTAAGATTTTGTAATAAAATTTGTAAGTGTTTCAAGGATTTCCAATGTATTTGAAATAAAAATAATTTAACTTTTAATTTAAGAAGTGAACTTATTCGAATTTTACCTAAGGATAGTAGGTGTTAAATGGTTATTTATACATAACAATTCAACAATTTAAGTAACAAATTAAATGTATCTAAATAGCGTAATTGAAATCGTCACTTTAAAGTTTAGTTTTTTGTTCAGTTTTGTTTATTTCATTTGTAATTACGGATTTTAAATGGCTAGTCAGATACTTCTAAATATTAGAGAATTCATATTTGTCTTAATTAAAAAAACTTCAAATTGAATGGCTTAAAAATGGAATATTTTTAACTGAAACAATATTTGAAATTTAATTGAAGGCTTTAATTACGAATATATTATTTGAAGTTATTTTAAAATTAAAAATAGTTTATAAAGTTTTAATCGGGTGTTTATATTTGTCTAACTTTCAAATTTAAACAGTTTAAATTTTAAAGCTTAAACCTGGAAATTCTAAAATTTACGAACTGATTCCGAAATCGTCTTGTAAAATCAATTATTATTATTAAAAGAGACTTGATTGCCCAATCAAGTTCGACCAGTCCCCACGGTGGGGCGCTGTGGCCAATCACAGGCGTCGTAGAGCGTATATCTAAGAACAACATGACCTGATACCTCAGTTTCAGGTCAGCCCAGAAGATGTGAACTGCAATGTTCACGAAACGTCGGCAAACAATTCGTAGTTTTTTACACGAGTAAAACCCGAAATATCTCTTTTTATCAAAATGAATCATCGTGAAAGCATAAAATTTATAATTACTATTTACTTTTTAATGCTTGAAGTACACTTTAATTTAAAAATTATTAATTAATTTATTTTAAGATTTGATCGACTAAAAATGTTTTTTATCCTAAACCATCTATTTCAAACATTTCTAATATTTTAAGTCTTTAAGACTACTTTTTAAAATTCTTTAAATAAAAAGATACGCTTGAAAATTAAAAAAAAATTTTTAATTGAAAGATTTTCGAATTACGCATCCTAAACTCAATGATATCATAGTCGAAAAATATAATAATTTAACTAATTATTTAAAACACGGTTGAAATAAAAGTTGAACAGATTTATTTTCTAAAAATTTGTAAAATTTTCGTTCAAAAAATAAATTCACTGTCATTTCCCGATTTCCAGGTCTAGCGGCGACCCTCTTTTTGCATTGATGACAACGTATCATTTGTAGCTCTATTTTTATTTCATTCTTCTTAGTGCTGTCTGCTCATCACAGCCACAGACATTCTAATGTTCGCGCGACTCTGCCACCACTTCCCCCCATGCGACGGTTCTCCGCAACGAGGGAGCCGAGGCTACGCTTCGTGCGCAACTTCACACTACACTCGTCCGCTCTCTGTTCATAAATAATTGATTATATTGAGTTCTTATTTTCAATTAATTGAAAAATGGATTATTCAGACGCTTGTCATCGGAAAAATTCATTTTTTCCCATGTTAGTTCTTTTAATATGGAAGTCCATGATAATTTCATCAACACTCGTACTTAATTAATAAATTGTATGATTTTTTACACAAATTTAATATACAAATGCATTAGTTCGGCATTTGTCTAAAAAAATAGTTTTTTTTTAATGCTGTTATTTTAATTGGGAATAAAATGAAAGTTTTAGCAACATTCATGATTAGTTGATAAATTTTATGCTCTTCATACAAAATTAATAAATAAATGCGTTATCCAAGCATTTGTCGACGGAAAAATCAATTTTTTTCGATGTCAGTCATTTTAATTAGAAAGATCAAGATTATTTCAACAAAATTTATAATTAGTTAAGAAATTTAATGATTATTTGAACAAATTTAATAAACAAATGCATTATTTGGGCGTTTGTCGAACGAAATACTCGTCTTTATTTGATATTCGTTGATTATTTAGTTCTTTTTTTTCATTTAATTGAAAAATGAATTATGCGGGCACTTGTCATCGTAAAAATTTATTTTTTGCAATACCAGTCCTGTTAATTTGGAAGTCCATGATAATTTTATCAACACTCGTACTCAATTAATAAATTGTATGCTTTTTTAACATAAATGCATTAGTCGGGCATTCGTCGAAAAAAATTCGTTTTTTCATTACCATCCTTGTAATTGGGAACATAATAATAATTTCAGCAACATTCATAATTAGTTGATGAATTTTATGTTCTTTATAAAAATTAATAAACAAATGCATTATTCGCGCATCTGTCGATGGAAAAGTTGTTTTTCCAATGTCAGTCCTTATAATTAGGAACTTCATCATAATTGAGCGGCTGACAATAAAAAGTGGAAATATCTCGTTGGTGAGTAAGAAGCAGCTATAGAAAAGTGCCTAAAAAAATGGATATAATTGCACGGCTGTAAAAAGTAGCAATAGAATATTGGCTGAAACAAGTGGACTACGGTACTTGGGCCGTAAGAAAGGGGAACGGAAAAACTTGGCAGTAAGAAGTGGACAAACGTCGCGTGTCGATGAATCGGCTCTGTTACACGCTGCAAATACAAGCCTCGTTCAAAGCCGAAAATGCACGAGGACAAACCCAACCTCGCCCGAATGGACGATTCGCTTTCAGTGGCTAACTTGCTATTAGGAGTTTTTCGGTAAACTGAATTTCCACTGAATTTTTCAGGGCATCCAGGCCGTCAAGAGAATAAAAGAAAGTTCATGGCAACGTTTTAAACGATTGCTTTGCGATGAATTCTAAGAGAAAAGTGGAAAGAGATCACAAAACATTTTTTATTGTTTCCTCAAATTTTTTAAAAGTGTGTAAAATATTTTTTAGACTTTTGAAATTTGTCCATATTAGATAATTTTAGAAAAATTAAGGAACATAATTCTGTTAAAGCTTTCTTGTGCAATCTTTTTGCACTTTTTTTTAAGTTTATGTTGGTTTAAATAATGTACTTTCAAATTTGAGTAAGCTTAAGAGCTGTTTAGAAATTTCAAACGAATAAAAAATAATTAAAACTTGTAAAGATTTTTGAAGAATTTTGCAAGATTTGACGAAAATTTACAAAAATTTAGGTTCCTTGGAATAATTCAGAAGATTTTTAAAAATTTTGAAATGTAAAAATATACTTTAGGAGCTGTAAACGAATCTCGAAAGGTTTCAAGAGCATGATCAAATTTGTTTAAATACTTGCAAAAATTTAGAAGATTAGGGTGAGTGATCCAGTGGCTGAACAGTCACCAGTGAATGAACACTAATGCGAAAAATATATAAATATAACCTTTCAAAGTTAAAGTCTTGATGAATTTCTGTATATTTGAAATCTTACAGAAATTTTGAAGAGTTTAATATACAATTCAGTGCAGTAAAGTCTTGTAAATAATTTTAAAAATTTCTTGAATATGAAGTATCATCGATTATGGTGAGTGGTGATAAGAAAGTCGTCGACCAGTCGTCGAACGAACGCTGTGTTCATTTATTGGAGCAAAACTGTCATCCCGCAGGTCCAGTGAATGAACAGCAGGTGACGAAGACCTGGATGTTGTTTCGTTACATATAAATAAGTTTGTTTCAATTAATCTGATTATAAATATCGAAGCTATAAATATAAACTATAAATAGTTATAGTTTAAATGCATATTTTTGTGATTAGAAGATCAAAAAAGTACGCACGAACCAAATTAAAGGTAAGGCAAGTTTGAGGTTAGAAATTCAATGCTTTTTTTGCATTCAGAAAACGGTGTTTAACTATAAAAACATTAATTCGTGCTATGTACTATTGCATACTAGTCAATATATATTTATAAATGCTTAAAGAATTTCCATTTTTACAACACTGTGATTTATATTTGTATTTGCTAATTTAACCTAAAGCAACATAGTAAGGTGTTGTATTACAAATGTTATGTGTCCTAAAAATCGCAGTTTTCTATTGTAGTCACTAAATAAGAGTTATCTATTTTTAAACGAAAATTTGTATTTTTGTAAGGTTAAAAGAACTGATAAAAATGTTTTAAAAATACATATTGCAATAAAAAATTAGGAAAAGTTAACCTAGTTCGGTGTTCAACAATTCTATTCCCTCCTTTCTCTATATCTAAATGTTTTGTGGTTTTTATTGAAATAATATATTTTATGAATTTCGCAACGCTTTCTAATATTTTACATTATTTAATTGCTCATTTTGTAATGTACCTATGTAATTTTATACCTAAATCCTAATTCTAATTTGTAGTGATTATAGTGTTCATTCACTGGTGCTCTACTGTTCATTCATTGGCTCACAAAGTTCATTCACTGGTGTTTTCGTTAATTTTGCTCGACTTAATTATTTTTCATAAAGCTTTTTGGTAAAAACAAAATTTATTTATCGCATTATGGATTTTGAGCACTTAAGAATCTATTTTCAAAAGTTTTGTAAGAATAATCAATTATTATAACGTGAAATGGACTAGTTGTATTCAGTGATTTCCTTAAGTGTTCACTCACTGGGTCACTCACCCTATAAGGCAATTTTTTAAAATTTTGAATGATATTTCCAAATTTTGAAACAAATTTCAGTCAGTTAAAAATATTTTCAGGAATTTAAGACGAACCAAACGATACCAAAATTTTTTTAATGTTAACAAACGGTTGTACAGGCTTTAACCTTTTGGACCAGTTGGAGAAATAGATCTTTCTTTTATCGCTCTCCAGTATATGATTTTTCCCTAAACATGAAGATGATTGAAGACACTTAAAAAATAAAAATAACAAATGTAAAAAATTCATTTTAGTTATTTGATAAAAAAGCCGATACATTTTTTAATAGAATTCCTTTCTACATGCACATGCATAAAAGGCAGCGTGACTATTGCCACTTGCTATTTAAGAAATGCATACTCTTCGAATCATTAATTCAATTGAGTTCAAATTTGAACAAAAACTTATTTCAAACTTAATTTGCAACTTTCTCAAAGGAGGTTTTCCATTTCTTAAAATTTGCTCGATAAAGGAAGCGCTTGAAGGCTGAACTTCATGTTTATTACCTTGTCCACAACACAAAATTAACAGCTTCTATGTTCATTAAAGTATTTAAGTTTTTCTTTCAAACATAATTTTCAGAAAGTGTAGATACGTAGGTGAATTAGTACAAATAGAATCTAAAAATTCTGAAATGAACTAAGTTAGCACGAGTTGAAGTAAAGAAAGGCCGACATTTCTTTATTTAAAAAAATATACTTTTTTTCAATTATATAAAAAAATGAACAACCTACAAATTTTTGTAGATGGAAAAAAGGATGTGCCTTGAAATTGTTCACTTGAAATAAGCTTCATGCAATTAAAATTTTTTATTCAAAGTACATTTACCTCGCGCTACGCTCTCGGTATTTTTATTTTTGCACATCTTTACGCAAACATTTTAAAATTAAGACTCAAGACATCCACCACTGTAATTTTGTGAACGGATCGACAACTGTAATTTTGTGATTTTGACTCTCTTTTGTTAAAGCTCTTTTGACTTTAACGAACACATTCTCATCACGTATCTCGTGTTTCGCACTCGATTTTGTCCAACATCTCAACTTTTCTACATTATACACAACACTTTTGTATCAGTTATAATACATTTTTTATGTACCTCTGCCAGGGATTACAAAATTGCAAAATAAAAAGCAAATTGTATTTATCATGATTATTTTTGTATTTGTTTCTTATTTTGCTTTAAATTATATTCTAAGCTGCTCTAAAACATGTATCAATTCAATAAATGAGTATCATTACAATTCATAATATGCATTAAAATTGAATCATACTAATATTTATTTCCTTGATTTTATAATTTTAAAAATTTCTAATATTGTTTTTTTACAATTGAATAAAAACTACTGCGCATCTGCATAGGGTCTAATACAGAAACCTATATAGGGTCTTATATAGGAGCCCTTGTCCTCTTTCGTCTTTTTGTGCTTTTTCCAAAATGTTAATTTTTTTATTTTTAATCTTATGTTTTAAGATTAAAAGAAAATCTACTCATCCTATCGAAAAATGATTAATAATAAATTTATAGATCTTTTTAGGCAAACAACTGTTGTGTGGTAATTTAAGTTCATACCTTTTTCGTTTTTTCAAACAAATTTAATATTTTTATTTAGAATGTTATTTTTTACGACTAAAGCAAAAAATACGTGTCATATCAAAAATTATAGCTCTTTTTTGGATGAACAAGTTTTGTCTCATTTTTTTTCGTAGCTTATATCGAAAAGTGATTCATTATAAATTTGTAGTTCTTTCCAGGGTGCGAAATTTGAGCTTTTTCATTTTTTTCGTATCTTGCATAGTTTAACCAAAAAATTGAATTTTTGGATTTTTCATTATTTTTGGTACGATCAAATTTGGAATGTTCAAATTTTTAACAAAATTAAAAAAGATGTTATCATAGTTCTGTAGGGCTTTCAAAAAGCAAAGTTTTTCTTCTCCTGACTTTTTTTCATATCATGCGTTGTTTGTCTTAAAATGTTCATTTTAGTTTGTTTTTTTGGATTTTGAAAATTCTCTAACTCTGACAATTTTCTTTTCATAGAAAAAAGTCATGGGGATAAATTGTTTGAGTTTCTGAGTACTATGAACAACTCTACATAGAATTTATCAATCTTAAAAAAATGTGGTTTCAAAAATTTTTGGTAATTTTTTAATAAAAAAAGTTGTCATCATAATCTTGTAGGGCTTTCAAAAAGCAAAGTTTTTCTTTTCCTGACTTTTTTTCATCTCATGCGTTTTTTGGCTTCAAAATGTTCATTTTAGTTTGTTTTTTTGGGTTTTGCAAATGCTATAACTTCAGTAATTTTTGATTTTTCAAAAAAAGTCATTGGGATAAGTTGCTCAATTTTTTCAATACTATGAATAACCGTACAGAGAATTTTTGAATTTTTTAAAAAGTGGTCTCAAAAATCTTCAAAAATACGCTCACTTTTTGAATTTTCACCCAAAATGGCTGGAAAACGAACTTGAACTTTAGTTTAGGACACTAAACAAGTGTACCAAAGGCCAATCTAATAGATTAATTTTTTCAAAAATTATTGTGTTCACAGACAGACAGATATACAGACATACAGACAGGCAGACAGACAGATTCGTGAAATCCTGTTTTTCGGATTCAGGGAGTCTCAAAACGTGGACATTTTACAAAAACTGGGGGGGGGGTAAAATTTTACATAAATCTAATACCTTCTCTGATGAGAATACAAAAACATAACTTGTGATGAAAATGTGCCCACGCAGCGGGCTGATTTTTTATTGTTAACATCGTATTTCACGATTAAAACACAAAATACAGATGCTATCAAAAAGTTATCTATAACAAATTTGTAAATCTTTTTGAAATGCACAATTTTTGTTCAGTCATCTTTTTATCGATTTTGCACATTTTAAGCGCAAAATGTAATTTTTTATTTTTCATTCTTTTTTTATTCTGTCAAAATTTGAATTTTCAATTTTTTAAGAAAAAGCAAAAAGGTGTTGGAACAATCTTGTAGGGCATTAGAAAAGAAACATGTTTCTTCTCTTGACTTTTTTTCATATCATGCGTTATTTGGCTTAAAATGTTGATTTTCGTGTGTTTTTTGAAATTTTGTAAATGCTCTAACTGTGGTAAATTTTGCTTTTATAAAAAAGTCATTAGGATAAATTGTTCGTCTGATTGTAATCTATGAATATCCCTACCGAACATTTTTGAATTAAAAAAAAAGTGGTTTTAAAAATCTTCAAAAATACGTTCACTTTTTGAATTTTCACCCAAAATGGCTGGATACCGATCTTGACCTTTATTTTAGGACACTAAAAGAGTATACCAAAGGCAAATGCAATCTGTCAATTCTTTCGAAAGTTATCGTGCTAACAAACTAAAAATCTACACACACACAGCCAGATAGAGACATTCGTAAAAATCTGTTTTTCGGATTCAGGGGGTCTCAAAACGTGGACATTTGACAAAAACGGGTGGCGGGTCAAATTTTACACAAATCTAATACCTTTTCTTGATGAGAATGTAAGAATTCATTAATTTGCCATCAATAATGATTTGATAGTTCTGTTTTTAGGTTTTTTTTGGCAAAAATTGCATTAAGAACATTTAAAAAAAGTAAATTTTTTTAAAACCCACACATGAGACGAAAAAGAAATTAAAAAACATAACTTGTGATGATAATGTGCCCACGCAGCGGGCTGATTTTACATTGTTAATATCGTGCTTCACGATTAAAACATAAAATACAGATGCTATCCAAAAGTTATCTATAACAAATTTGTAGATCTTTTTGAAATGCACAATTTTTGTTTAGTTATCTTTTTACCCATTTTTCACAATTCAAGCGCAAACTGTAATTTTTTATTTTTCATTCTTTTTTTATTCTGTCAAAATTTGAATTTTCAATGTTTTAAGAAAAATCGAAAAGGTGTTTAAACAATCTTGTAGGGCAGAGTGAAAAGAAACATTTTTCTTCTCTCGACTTTTTTTCATATCATGCGTTATTTGGCCTAAAATGTTGATTTTCTTGTGTTTTTTGAAATTTTGTAAATGCTATAACGGTGGCAAATTTGGGTTTTATAAAAAAAAGTCATTAGGATAAATTGTTCGTCTGGTTGTATGATATGAATATCCGTAAAGAACATTTTTAAATTAAAAAAAAAGTGATCTCAAAAATTTTCAAAAATACACTCACTTTTTGAATTTTCACCCAAAATAGCTGGATAACGAACTTGACCTTTATTTTAGGACACTTAAAGAGTATACCAAAGGCTAATCCAATCTGTCAATTCTTTCGAAAGTTATCGTACTAACAATTTAAAAATCTACAGACACACGCACACACACACACACACACATTCGTAAAAAACTGTTTTCGGATTCAGGGGGTCTCAAAACGTGTACATTTGACAAAAACGGAGGGGCACAAATTTTACACAAATCTAATACCTTCTCTTGATGAGAATGTAAAAAATTTAACTTTTTCATTTGAGTCCAAAAGATCAAATGTTTATTATTTAATAAAAATATTGTAAAACTTTTCTTCCACGGGTGGTGTGGAAAGGAATGTTATTAAAAAATGTGCCGGTTTTTCCAAACACAAAAAAAACTGCGTGCATTTTTTACCTTTCTTATTTCTATTTTTTAGGTGTTCTTAATTTGCTTTATGTTTAGGGAAAAAATCAGATCCTGGAAAAAGATAAAAGAAATATCTATTTCTCCAATTGGTACAAAAACTTGAAGCCAAATCTGTAGTCCGTTTGTTAACATTTTTAAAAGTTTTTGGTAAAATTTCGAAGGAAAAAGTCTTCATAGTCTTTTACTAACTAATGGAGATATTTCTATAATTTCACTCGTGAAATATATTTCCTAAGGCCAAAGATGGTAGAAAACATGTAAATTAAAAAAAAATTACCAACTATTTGAAAGAATATTCTTAATAAAAGTCAATGTGTATCATATGACACAGGCCGTAACATCTCTTTTTGGCTTTCCCGTCATCGTCGTTACGTCCAATTTTGTATATTATGTATGTTTAAAAACATGAAATACGTTTCCTAAACAAAAAAGTGTTTTTAACATGAAGTATTATCTTAAATAAATACTAAATCTATTTTTTTTACACAAAAGGATTTTCAATATTTTTGTAGCCACACAAATATGGAAGTTACCTTACGTAAGTACTACTTGCAATTCACCCATTTAAAACAATTTTTCACTACCATAAAAAATGATAATAATGACATAACATGAATATTTCGAATAACTATTTATATGTTAGAAGTTTTTAGCACTTTATTTCTAATTGGAATTAAATTCGGAGAATTGAAAGCAAGAAAATAAGTATTGTCGGTTTGTTTTTAAATTTATATAAACATAAGTATTATAATATTTTTAAGAAAATTAAAAAAAGATTTAAAAATATTTCAGATGTGTCAGGAAAGATATTACGATATTTTATAGAAATTCTTTCATTTGATAGAATATTACAAAACATTAGGAAAAATTTGAGTCCTATTCAAAGATTTTTAGGAATGTTTAAGAAATTTGTAAGAAATCAAGAAATATTTGATCAATTTTCTGAAATTTTTTCAAATTTGTGAATATTTTTTATCTATTTGACTCGTCTCAAATCCCTACAAATATGTCCAACTGCCTCGAATTTTTCTCAATTTTTTAAAGTCATTTAAAATTTTTAAAAAATTACCTTATAATTTTCTCAATTTTCGCAAGCATTTGAAAAAAATTTGTTCATGTTCTTGACATTTCGAGATTCGCTTAAAGCTCCTACAGCTTATTATTGACAGCTTCAAAAATTTGTATTTCTAATAATCTTCTAAAGTTTAAATTATTTTTGAATCTCTTGAATTCTACTTAATTTTTCCTGAATTTACTCGACTTTTTATATTTAAAAAAATGTGATGATCTTACTGACTTGAAAATTTCGCTGTAAAATCTTTAACATTCTGCAAAGAATTGTAGGAAATCGTTTGATATTTCTAAAAAACTTTCGCAATTTCTTTTTAAAGTTAGTTATTCAAAATAAAACATCGTTTGAAATTTGCACATGTATATTAAAAAAACTCTTTTTTCTATTCACGTCCTTTTCCTGATTGTTGCTTAATTCTGAAAAATTAAAAAAGGGTGCCTTTGAAATAATTCAGATTCTTCTTTGATAATTTTTAAAATCTTTTGTCATGTGTTAAAATGTACTTAAATAATCTTTTGAAATTAATTTTTTTAAATAAAAAATTATTTGCATTATTCCTAGGAACCTAAAATCTTTTAATTTTCGTCAAACCTTACAAAATTCTTCAAAAATCTTTACAAGTTTTAATTATTTTTTAATCGTTTAAAATTTCTGAACGGCTCTTAAACTTACTCAAATTCGAAAGTACATAATTTAAACCAACATAAACTTAAAGAAAAAGTGCAACAAAATTGCACAAGAAGGCTTTAAAAGAATTACGTTCCTTAATTTTTCTAAAATTATCTAATATGGAAGAATTGCAAAAGTCTAAAAAATATTTTACACACTTTTAAAACATTTTAGAAAACAATAAAAAATGTTTTATGATCTCCTTTCAATTTTCTCTTAGAATTCATCGCAAATCAATCGTTTAAAACGTTGCCATGAACTTTCTTTTATTCTCTTGACGGTCTGGATGCCCTGCAAAATTCGATGGAAATTCAGTTTGCCGAAAAACTCCTAATAGCTAGTTAGCCACTGAAAGCGAATCTTCCATTCGGCCGAGGTCGGGTTCGTCCTCGTGCATTTTCGGCTTTGAACGAGGCTTGTACAGCTCAAGAACTGTTGTCCACTTTTTACAGCTAATATTCTATTGCTGCTTTTTACAGCCTTGAAATTATATCCATTTTTTAGGCACTTTTCTATAGCTGCTTCTTACTCACTAACGAGATATTTCCACTTTTTAGTGTCAGCCGCTCAATTTATTATTGAGTTACTTCCAATTGTTTTAAAATAAACCCCTTTTGCAAAATCTTTAGAATTTTTCATAGCGCATCTATTGAAACTTCGAGTTTCGATACATGTAGAGCGGGTTGAAACACGGTGTTTGCATCCCAAGGGTTGAAACATTTTCTCTTCGAGTTTCGGTACATGTAGCGCGGGCTGAAAACAGTGTTCACATCCCTAGGGTTGAAACATTTTTTTCAGCTCTAGAGTAGACGCGTAGGTAGGTAGAGTCTGCAGGTACCTTAACTCAAATTTTCAATAGATTTGCTATGAAAAATAATATGCATAACTAGGAATGTAACAAAACGATCGCAACTCGTGTAAAGGCAGCCCTCGCTTCGCTTGGGCAGCAAACTTCATAGTCGTGGCAATCGCTGTGTTTCACCCCTTGTAATGCAACATAATATTGTTAGTTGTGACGAATTTATGACCCTATTCGAGATGATTCAAATTTATGATTTTTTTTTGTTTTTATTTTGAAAATTTGATTTCAAGGAAACTTAGGGGGAGTTTTCAAATGACATTGAATTATTGTAAAAGGTTCTAAAAAACTTTAAGGGACTTCTTTTAAGAAAATGTTAAAACTCTGAAAATTATTGTAGACTTTTTGATAGTAAAAATGATATTTATTGATGAATATAAGTGATACAATGATACAATCCGAAGTCTCACACCCGTTTACTCCGCCGTACGCTTTGCATTCCCGATTGTTTCTTCCAACCATCCTTCCATTTCTCATCGTTAGGTGTCGCATTAGCATTTCAAATCTCTAACCCTACATTATTAATTTTAAAAAATCCAGAGACGTGGTATTTTATTTCAAGTTTAAATATCCGGGAAATATCAGGGAAATTGAAAAATTGAAATCTATGGCCACCCTGTGATTGTATTTTTCTCCAAACAGATCAATTTTCTGAAATTTTGTAATAAAAAATTGATTTGGAAATGTAAAAGTTGAAAATTACTTTTGTCAAATTTTATTGTTGTGAGAACAATACGATTGTAGCCGACTCATTCATATTTTAACGAAAAATTCGAAAACAGCGAAAGATATATAAAAGTGTCATGAGACTTTTCCTTAGATTAATTTTGTTTGTCTACTTGGCCCTAATTAATATTTTTATAATATTCATTAATTTTTTAAGATTGTTAAAAAACACTCTCTACCTCCGCTGGGACCGGCAATTTGAAGGACCTGGGCTCATCCCAGCGGAGCTAGAGAGCGTTTTTTCACCATCTTAAAAAATTAATCAATATTATAATAATATTGATTAGGACCAAGTAGACAGACAAAATTAACATCTTAAACGGTTATTTAATGACTTTTCTTTCAAAATACCCAAAATAACCAATTTAAGAATTCCACTTTCTGTTGTAAAATAGTACAAAATAACCTAAGTTTGTTTAAAAATCGAAAATCATTCAAATTCAATGATTTTCGTATATAATACCTGAATCATTTTTTCTATAATGATTACTGTATCTTTTTTTGTATACGAATAATAATTCTTGTAATATTTTTCTATAATGATTACTGTATCTTTTTTTGTATACGAATAATGATTCTTGTAATATTTTTCTACAATAATGACTCTTATAATCGTGAAAAAATTATAGAACATTAATTTCCAAAAAGTCTGTACGTATAGGCCTATACTGATTAATACTGTTCCCTAAAGGAAGTTTGTCATTAATTAAATATTTTTTATACTAGCTGTTATCCATGGGCCGCTTTCCGGCCCCATTGGTGACAATTCATGCCCACATTTTCATTTTCTACCTGCCATCACCCCCCCTCCACCCTCTGAGACTATCTCATAAACTTGTAATAGTTTCTTAGGAGTGTACATGCGCCACGATGACCCTCCCCTCATCTGCCCCTAATAATACTCTTACGAAATAACCGGGAGCCCAAAGAATATGTGTGCACAGTTTGGTGCCAATTGGTCAGAAACTGTTGATTTGCATAAGCATCTTACATTTTAGGCCACTTGATTTGATATATTTCAGAAACTATTCCCCCCCTCTGCTCAATTAACCACCTAATTTGGTGCCCATTATGGTCAAAAACAGCAGTTGTACCCCCCTACCTGCTCCCTCTCCCTCCTATGCAACCCCCCCTCCCCCTGAAACTACCGTATAAACATGTATGGGTGTAGAATACGTGTGAAAAATATAGTGACGATCTCTCTTACGACCTGTCTGGAAGCCGCGGGGGGTGTCTCACTCAGAATTCCAAATAAAATCGTTTAAAGAATTCACAACGGATACTTACTAATCCTAACGATTTTGATGAATTCTGATGTTGACCAACCGAAATCCTTTTATCGGAATCGGGAGCTCCGAACGCTGTAGTCACAACGTTGCGAAGCACGTTGTACCTATGAATTCGTACAGAGTCCCATTAAGTTTGACGAACCCGAGCCCGAGATTTGTCCCATCGCGCGGTCGTTGCGGAGACTCCTCTTGAATACGCCGCTAAATTGTGTATCTTTGAAAAATTCATTATAAGAATTTATCTGACTGGGAGTCTTTCTCAAAACCGTAAAATTAAAGAACATTTTTCTCTCAATTTTAAGTAATTAATTGGAACCGCTAATTCAAACATCGTTTCATTTTGAAGGATCTCGAAGGAATAGATGCTGCTGTGGAGAATGGGCAAAAGTCATTAGGAGAGGGAAATGCAATTTTGGATGATGTTTGTAAGGAGAACGAAGCAGACAGGAAATAATTGAAAAATCTGGAGCGAAAAGCATGAGTACAAAATCCACGATAACTTGAAAATTAGCTAATATTGTACTGAAAAAACGACTTAATTTTTAATCTTTCTGATTCTAATACCCAGGATATTATAATTGATTTTACAATAAAGTATAATTTTGAACAATAGAAATAAATATATTTTTTGCATGTTCAATCCTGAAAAGATATTTTCCTAGGTTAGGAACAAGTTTTCCCTATAGTTTCAGTTATCTCAAGCTTAGAAAGGACATTATTGAAAATGATTTATAAAATGAAGATTAAGGTTCAATGAAGGGTCTTCTCGATTATAATTCGTTGTTTAACGATAGTTATTTAGGCCTTTACATTGATGCGTTCTTTTGAGATACAAAAGTTGCCATTGTAATTAGAGAATCTTTCAAGGAATAAAATGAGGTTAACGATATTAGGATTAAATCAGAAATGCAAGTTTTACTCAAAGGGGAAAAAAGTCATTTAATGTAAATATTTTCCCCGATTTTATTAATTTTTTTAACATGCTCATTTTTGAAGTTGAGCAAATCTGTAGTTTTTGGAGTAATCCTCTGGGAACAAGCCTTATTGACATTTTTAACAATTTACCAAATTACTGTTATGGAACCAGGATAGAAGTTAACGAAGTTGAGTTCTGAATTATGAATTCACTTTATAATAAATGCATTTTCAGGCTTGCATATTGAATTTATTTTAGATAAACATCGATAACCGACTAACCCATTATGTTCAAAAGAAAATTTAACTGAATGAAACGTATCTGTAATTAATTAACAATAGGACAGAACTTCAAAGCAAGGAAAAGCAGCATCATCACCAGCACCAAAAACACGTAACTTCAGTGGCGCCGATTCGACGGGAGCAGAGGGAGCGATGGGTCTCCCTAGACATCGTAAAAGCAATGAATATATTCGTCAACAACTTTCTTAGGGTGGGGGTGGGTGGTCCCGCCCAGAAAGGAGCTTC
>NC_046659.1:30044848-30053779 GCF_010883055.1 Belonocnema kinseyi | reverse complement strand
AAAACCCTCCTCGAAATATTTTTCTGGGTCCGCCCCTGGGTACCAGATATGCCCGGATATGAAATTGTATAAAACCTGGATAGAATTTCCGAGCGCCCCGTATAGGTTCCGGATACACCCGGATTCGGAATCGCATGCCGATTACATCCCGGCTAGAACCAGATAAGACCCGGATAGATTTTTCCAAGTGCCCGTACAGGTACCGGATAAGCCCTGTTACAAAATGGTATGCCGATTAGATCCCGGCTAGAAAAGGATAAGGCCCAGATAGAATTTGCAAGCGCCCCATATAGGTCCCGGACAGACCCACATATGAAGTTTAATATCGAATAGATACCGGATAAACGCCGGAAAGAATTTTCAAGCGCCCAGTATAGGTTCCAGATAAGACTCGGATAGATTTTTCCAAGCGCCCCGTATAGGTCCCGGATATATTTTCAAGCGCCCCGTATAGGTCCCGGATAAGACACGGATAGAATTTTCAAACGCCCCGCATAGTTGCCGGATAGGCCCAGATACGAAATCTTATGCCGATTAGATCTCGGATAGGACCGAATTAGACCTGGATGAATATATGTCCTAATGTCCCGTGGAAGTCACAGATAGGCCCGGATACAACCCGGGTACAAAAACCATCGTTCATTCCTGATAGGTCCGGATAGAGTCCCGACTCTATCCGAATTTTATACGCGATTCTATGCGGCATTTTAAGCAGGGTTGTTTCTGTAATTTTCTTTTTTAATCTTGTTTTCCATAATTAAAAGCAAATCTACTCGTTCTGTCTCAAAATGATTCATAACAAATGTGTAGATCCTTTTTGGGATGAGCAACTTTTGTCTATTAATTTTTTTCATACCTTGTTTCATTTTCCAAAAAATTTACTTTTTTTGTTTTCAAGGTAATTTTTTACGACAAAAACAAAAACTACACTTCATATCAGAAAAATATTTGTAACTTTGTACGCCTTTTTTAATTGAATAAATTTTGTCTCATTTATTCTTGTACTATAGCTTGTACCGTATGTACACAAATTAAATTTGTTTTATTTTCAATGCTGTTTTTTACGAATAAAAGAAAAACTACTTTTCCTATTAAAAAGTAATTCATGACAAATTTGTAGACCTTTTTTTGGTGCAAATTTTTTTTTCGATTTGTCTCTTTTCGTATTTTGCTTTGTTTGACCACAGAATGGAGTTATTGCTTTTTCATTCATTTCCGTGCAAACAATATTTAAGTTTTCGATTAAAAAAGAAAATTCATAAAGGTATTAAGATAATTTTTTAAAATGTAAATTGTTCGTATTTTTGTGTACTATAAGTGGCTGTCGTTAGAATTTGCGAATCTTAAAAAAGTGGTCTCAAAATTTTTGAAAAAGATCTAACTTTTTTAATTCCTATAAAAAATGGCTGGTTATCAAACTCGATCTTTCTTTTTAGTCTCCAAAAGCGTGTGCCAAAGCACAATCTAATCCGACTAGTCTTTCGAAAGTTATTCGGTATGCACCCGGGCGGACTGAAGGAACCGAAAGGAGCCTCTACAAAGTACCCTTAAAGACCCCACTGTGTAAGTGCCCCTTCGGTTCCTTCTTTAAAAACTAAAAAAAAAACAGCAAGATCAACATTTAAATTGTTGAAATTTGGATTCTACGTTCAAATTTCCATTAGAAACGCGTGGAGTAATCGCAATACTTTTTTTACAGCATTAAAAATTTAAAAAAATGTCATTAACTTCTGCTGAAGGTGACTTCAAGCGCGTCCATAATAGCTCAAGTAGTACATTGCGCGCGAAGTTAGAAAATAAAATTCTTTCTCACTTGCATCTGCCTGAGGTTTTCACTATGTGGTGTTAGCATCCAAACAAAATTCTTAAACTTACCGACGGAACGCTCATTAACTGCTACTAAAAGAAGATGCACTTGAATTTGCCTTCGGTCCATGTAAATAAAAAGTATTTTATTTTTTTAAGTTTTTAACGCTGCAAGAAAAAGTATTGTCTTTAAGGTTACTTTGTAGAAGCTCACTCGGTTCCTTCGGTCCGCCAGGACAGACAACCATAGCAACAACGACGACGAAGACGCCAGACAGACACTCACAGATAGAAATCTGCGAAAGTCATTTTTCGTATAAAACTAATACCTTCTCTTTATGGATAAGAATGTAAAAAAAACGAAGGTCTCAGTTTAAATTCACGATTGCAAATGTCTGACGCAAAATACAGCTCAACTCTGTGTGGTGCCGGTTAAAGTTTTGCGATAATGTTTTGTACGTTTGGAACAGTTTATAATGCTAATGAGCAGTGGTTTCGTTTTCGCAAACGAGAAACGCTATATGCACCTCCCATTTCAACTACGGATCATTATGCAATGATTTATTACCAAATGCCGTAATTATATTGACCCGTGATTTTCTCGATTTTAGCGGGGACGATGTATTATCCAATAACAAAATTCGATTCTAACCACGCTTTTCCTTACTTTTTCGACAATGATTTATTGCCCAATGTGGAAACTCTACTGAATCAACGTTTTTCGTGATTTAAGCGGGAACTAAAGTACGATGATTATTCGCAATACACTATAAAATATCTCTTGTATTGCCTAGCGCGAATATTTATAAATTATAAATATAAAAATCGCCTCATGTTCTCTTTACAAACCGGCATCCGAGATAAACAGTAAATTTCTTTTGCCGGTCTTCTGCTAAAAAGTACACTGACTACACTGAACGCAAGTGGGACGATGGTCGTGGGGATTAAAGCATAGGCTTTGAACCCACTTTGTCGGCTTGCGGATTCGATTCCCCCTCGCACTCTGGAAGAGCCTCGGCGGCCCATGCGGTGAATACTAGCCTAGCAAGGGAGTTGTTCATCTCCGGTGAGTCGTGGGACCGGTACCTCTAGAGAAAAAGGTTTTCTCTAAGTACTTAAAGTTGTTGCTATTGGTGGTTCGGAACCAACCTTAAACTCTAGGACCCCCTCCCACCACCAAGTAAGTGTGTGGGGGATGTGTAAAAGAATAAGGAAGAAGGTGCAAGAAAAATGTGAATCCTTAGGGGACACATTAGAAGCTTCTATTCCAGACTACATTGAGCGCAGCGACCAATGCAATCTATCAACGAATTTATTTAATTTACAAGGATGTAAAAATTTTTACATTTATGAAACTTAAATCTTTATCATATTTCGAATTTACTTTTCGCGTCTTCTATAGATACAGTTTCAGTCTTAATTTCGTCATATCTTCAAAAGAAAAATATAATCAAATATTTTTCCATAAGGTGTAATGCTTCAGTATGCAACCGTTACACCTTCATCTTTAAAATATTCTGAAATCTTATGAAATCCTCATAAACTCTTTTCTAAAAATCCCTGAAGGTCTCAAAATAAATTGAAAATCGTTTTCAATTGTTGGAAATACTATACAATCGCACGAAATGGCAAGAAATCTTTTCAACTTCTCGCAAATAATTTGAAACCCTTTTGTCGTTATTTATTTTTCTTTAAAATCACGACAAATTTTCACTATTAAGGTGAGACGAGCATGGCTATCAGTGGTCGAACTTTGAAAACTAAATTTAAAATACTTTACAAAGGAATATGAAACAGGGTTTTGTCAGTAAATTTTAGTTAGTAATTTTGTTGTAGATTTTTTTTATTTTAAATTCTTGGAATTCAGAAAATTTCTAGCTTTAATGCATTACATGCAGCTTATGTTTAAACTTTCAAATGCCAAAATTTTGATCGTTAGAAACTTGAAATGATGGGGGAAAATTGCGAAATAAACTGAAATTTAGCCCTACAATTTTAGTGGCTACCCTGAAAAGTCTATTTTCAGAAAAACTTTCGACTAAGTCAATGAAATCTGTAACTAGTCTCAACTTCGAAATCAACTCTAAAATAAAAAAATGTTAATAATGTAATACCTTTAAATCTATTCACCACACAAACTAGACTTATCTATCCAACTATTGTGTGAGTCATCAAAACCTAACCATTTTACAAATAGCTTATTTCCTGTTTTTTTCAGTACTTTTTCCACAAGATAAATATGTGGATCTCTAACTTTGCCTAGTTCTTGTTCATAAAAACTACCAGCAATAGCTTCACCTTGATAATCTTTAATCATATACGTCACTGGTTCAGTATTCTTGACATGACTTATAGTAAATATTTCAGTTGTCCAATTCGGTGTGTAGCCTTTCTCAAAAACATGCTTGAACTTACTTATACGTACATTATCTTCAACTTTAAATTTCGCTTTTTAAACAGTTTGTTTTACACTGTAATTTTTATATAAATTAAACAACAATTTTTTCTTATTTTGTTTAGTAACATCTTTTGTTTTCATTCGAATAGTCTGATGTCTACAATCATTGTAAGATGAAACTAAATCTTTCAAAATATCTATCCACTTGTAATTTCCCTGTAAGCTAAATTGCATCCACATTTTATTCTTTAAAGTACGATTAAATCGCTCGCACATGGACGCTTTTAAATTACTAAACGCCGAGTACAAATTTATTTTGAATCGCTTTAGAAGATTTTCAAATTGCAAATGGTAAAATTCTTTTCCTCTATCAACTTGTAAATTTTTCGGTATACGCCCCTCATCAAGTACAGATTCCATGGCTGCAGCTACATCTTCACCCTTCTTGGATTTAATGGGGACAGCCCAAGCAAATTTTGAAAATATGTCAATTACAGTTAAGATGTACTTGTATCCTTTGTTTACTCTCTCGTATGGTTGCATTTCAACAAGATCAGCTTTCCAGGTCTCATTAATGCCACGAATATCGAAATGTCGACTTTCGTAATTTCGTCTAGCTGGTTTGTGCAGCTCCTTCACCAACTGCAGCTTCTCGGTGTCCATTTTTGAGTGCATTCAGCCTGGTGTCTAATTGTCTAATGAGCTCAGAATTTCGATACACTAATTTTGGAATTGATTCAACATCAATTTTCGCATTTTTAAAAAGTTTATTTGTGGAATTTTCCAGAGTTTCAATCATCATTGTATTATTGACTACTTCAGTTCGCAAAGAAGCTACAACATCATATATAGTCTGAAGTTCACGCTGTATCGTATGTTGCACCATATTCAGATTCACAGCATCATATAGTTCTTGAGCTTCAGCCACTTCACACAGCCTCTTATTATTCATAATTTTCTTCAAATTTGACTTTGAAGCCAATTCCAGGAGGACCGCGACTTGTACTCTGTGCTCGCTTGGAACGACGTCCGAATATATCGATGCTCATCTTGAAAATGATAAAAATCTAGATAAACATCCATTAATATATCATTTCAGCTTCTCTTAGTTCTTCGATAATTGATATAATTTCGTTGGTGTGACTTGGATTACAAGCTGCTTGAGACGCTAGGAGTAAGTGTAATCGGTCCACCAATTCATTCGGATCATCCCAGTAAATGTAATCCATTAGATTTTTCTCTCTAGCAATCATATATTGTGGGATCATTCCTTCACCTGATAATGATTTCCCGTGTTTACGTCGTCTACTTGAATTTTTTGGTGGAGATGGGGGAATTAATTTCATTATAAAGTTTTTATATTCAAAGACCTTACAGTCACGAATTTCTCCACTTGGTTTATAATGTTTTTTATATAAGTTTGTTGCAATAGAATTTGTCTATAATTTTCAAGATCACTGGGAGTTATAGAGGACTCTTTAGGTACTTTTTTAAATAAAATTTCAAGCAAGCCTTTACTTTTGGGAAAATTCAAATTACCCACATGAATATAGTTCTGACTGAAATTTATCTGAAAATCTCCAATCATTAATCTATCTTTCGTTAATTTTCTTACTCCATACACATTATCGAGTTTTCTACTTCGTTTGCCTAACAATATGAGATACTTGTTTGCATCATCATCAATCCATGAAGATGTAGGTATTTCAGAGTTGTTTTTAGCTTCACTAACAGTTGATGTCTCTAAATTACTGGTATCTACATTCTCACCTGCTTCTTCCTCACAGTCATTAATTGATTTATATGACAAATCATCGTCATCAATACTTTCTTCAGATTTATTCTTTGCTTCTTCTTTCCATCTAATTGGTTTAACTTTTTTCATATTCTTGAAACCGCCAATAATTTTTTCGAGTGGATTAACAATGGGCTTAAAAGTGTCACTTAATGTGCGCTCAACTGTTTCTTTGCCCAACTTTATTAACCTATGTTTTCGTCGAATTGATTCACTATTTGTTGCAAAATATTCTTTTGCTTTTGAAAATTCTCCTCACGCGAAGACATGTTGATGCATCAACGTCTAAGTTGTGACTTTTTTATATTGATCATTACACATGTATATATTACTTTTTCAAATTTATGAAACAATCAAAACCTTTCCTATATCTGCCCTGGTTAAGATTCCTATCCTTTCAATTACAACGATTCCATACTTGTCATCATTCCAGCATGTTGAACACACATTTTTAAATTGTGAATAAGCCATATCAGTATTTACATGATCATCATAAATATGCTTTAGATTTATTTCATCTTGCTTGAATAACACAAGTAAATTAACATTGTCGCGTACAAGATGTTTAGGAATATGAGCATATGTCTGACTCAAGTAAAAACAGTCGACCCATAGAAAAGAATGCTCTTATATTATCTTGTTTCTCACAAGCCACATCATGAAATACAATTACTGAGTTGGATTTCGCTTAACTTGACATTATAACCTCTTCATGCTCATTGAAAGGATAGTACTCAACGCCATCTACTGATTGAAGGACTTTTTCCAAAAATTCATACTTTGGTTGCTTTAGAGATTTTGAGTAGACGTAAATATTTTCAAATCTCAAGCCATTTGGATGTACCAGTAGAGACAGCAAAACATTTGTCTTTCCACAGTTGGAAGGTCCACAAAATATAGCTTGTACACTGTTTGGTAGCAAATGTCTGTGTCGTTTTTCTCTATTCTCTTTTTGAACAAGCGAATCAAAATTTTGAATAGGTAGTTTCACAGGTTGTGCTTCAAACTGCATCTTGACAAAGACTGACTGGAAAACTTATAAATATCCTGGTTATATAGGTTGACCTTCAGTCTGAAAGTATCCCTTGCATAGATATGATCGTTCATAGAGGCAAAACAGTCAGTCGTAAACGAACCGTGAAGCAGGCAAGACGTGGGAAAGGCTTGTTCAACCGAAGCATCAACAATTTGCCGTTTGAATTGCATTTGTCTGGTTACCAGTACTGTGGCCCAGGTACGAAACTAGCCAAAAGATTAGCACGAGGTGATCCGGGAATCAATCCACTGGACGCCGCTTGGAAAGAGCACGATATAGCCTACTCACAAAATAGAGAAAATATAGAGGCTAGAAACTCAGCTGACAGTGTACTAGCTGATAAAGCTTGGAAACGTGTCTTTGCTCCAGAATCTGGTATAGGTGAAAAGGCAGCCGCTTGGGGAGTTACAAACGCAATAAAGGTGAAATCAAAATTTGGGATGGGTCTCAGCAAGAACAGAAGACCTACCACTACACTGAAAAAAATTGTTGCTGCAGCTAAAAAGTCTATGATATCAAGCAATGATGAAAAAACTGCCATTAAATCTGCACTCAGAGGCGCACTCGCAGCTGTTATGAAGGCTGGTGGAAGAAGAAATGTGAATAAACCTCGTATTCTACCTGTACCAGCCAAAGTAGGAGGATTTTTACCCTTCCTCATACCTGTTTTTGCGGGTCTCAGTGCTGCGGGAGCACTAGCTGGCGGGGCTGCCAGAATAACTAAACCAGTGAATGATGCAAATTCGACGAAACAATAACTTTCAGAGAGTAAACGGCATAATGAAACGATGGAAACCATTGCTTTAGGAAAAGGTCTATACTTGAAGCCATATAGACAAGGATTAGGGCTTCATCTGAAACCATATAAACATGGAGTAGGACTCAAACGCAAGTCAAAAAACTCAAAGCGAAGCTACCTCATCGAGCCTTGACTGATGCAGATTTACTGAAATTTGGAAAATCTTTAAAGATTCCACATTTTCGAGGTGTTTTTATGCGAAATGGATTACCAAAGGGTGGACCACGTAAATATGAATGTGCTATTGTTAATCTTGACGATAAAAAAGGACCAGGAACACATTGGTGTACCTATAAAAAAGATTGACGGCAAAATAATTTATTTCGATAGCTTCGATAATCTTCGACCACCTTCGGATCTCTTCAACTATTTCGGTGTTGGTAGTATAAAGTATAATCACGAGAGATATCAAAATTACGACACATTCGTATGTGGACATATGTCTGCAATTTCTATGCAATCAACTAAAATCTAAGAGTACTTTTAATCTATATAAGTGTTGAAATATTCAATATAGTCAGTTGAATGCTAACTGTCATCATGGATGATTCATTGACGCTAACATTATCCGGAACTTCTTCAATCCTGGAAACGCACTATTTTCCTCCAATTGAGTTGTCTCCTTATATCTATCTACAAAATGCTTTGGTAAGTACGGGTATTGAAATTCATATTAAACCAAACAATAATACTTTAAAAAGTGAAATTTAGTGCAGTCGAGGTATAAATTTCGAACCTAAAGATTCCATCTGTCATTTGCTAGGGTTTTCACCACGCAGACTAGAAGGAAAGCAAGCTTATGAATCTGATTAACCGGTATTAATCATAAAAGTGAATTCTTTGAGAATTGAGTGTAGCATAACTACAAATGCATACATTAATGGTCAGAAAGTACATACTATTCATGAATTTTTCCCTCTAGTGCCACCTGGATCTAAGATAGTGGAAGTACCATCTCATGTCATTTACTTATCAGTCGTTGTGCAGACAATAGATCATATACGAGGGTGGATTGATAAGTTTCCGGCCTGACCAAGAAAAACAACGTTTTTAAGAATTTTTTTTTTTTATTTCTCAACATAATCTCCTCCAAGGCT
>NC_046659.1:30041149-30044748 GCF_010883055.1 Belonocnema kinseyi | reverse complement strand
ACAAATTTAAAATGTCTAAATTATTAAGGCTTTAAATATTTTTGAAATTGCTGTTCTGGAGACTAAATAGCACTTATTCTTTTATTAAGAAATCACAACCAAGATTGTTAAAAAAAAGTTTTTAAAAGAGTTTTAAAAACCTTAAAAGAGGTCAGAGGTCTTAATAGTTCAATATATGTGATAGAATCTCTTTAAATATGAAATTAGTCTATACTTTTTGATGTTTGAACTACAATTATTCCATTTTAGAGTTATAAATTACAGTCGTGAAAAACCAATAAAATGTTTTAATTAATTTATATATAAAACAAAAAACCTTTGTATAATTCAATCTGAATGTAGCAGCAAAAATTTAATTTGAAATGCGTTGAATTCAAGGTATAGTTTAAAAATAAAACTGAACGCAAAGGATCGACTTTCAAAAGAAGCGAAAGATAGTGACTCGCTGGATTGCAAATGAACATGGAAAATGGTGTATTTTCGCATTTTTAAATTTTAAATTCAAACTTTTTCGCCTTTTAACAATTTCTAAAAATTTCTAAAAATTCTGAAAATTCAAACAATAAGGCTGTATTCTAAAAATGAAGCAATTTTAACGCTAAAATTCAAGTTCCTAAACTGAAGGCCTAAAAATTTGCAAATTTTACAATTAGTGGTATATAAATTGTATTGGTATCTTGAAATAGTATAAATAGTTCTTAAATTAGTTCTTAAATTTTCTGCAGTTTACTTTTTTTACATACCTAGATGTCAAAAAAGCCTACCCAATTTTTTCAAATTTTAATCACTTATTTTCTAAGAGAAAATCACCCCTGTTTACCAGTTACTGAAATGGATTAGAAAAAAATTTCCAAGACCCAAGAATAAAAATTGGATGTACAGCGAATTTTTAAATTTGTAATTGAGATTATCTTTAACTTTGTGATATCAAAAATTTCCATACACATTTCTTTTTAATAATACTGTAGGAAAAAATCAACAAGATCGAGCGCTGAAATTATAATCAGAGCAAATTTTCTGTAATTCTATGGGGACGGCTGAAATATCCCGAAAAATAAAATTCCCGGCTCGGTAAAACTCTCTGTCCCAAAAAATAAAATTCCTGAACAGCTTATAATATTAACGAATTTGAAAATTCCCAAATAATAAGACTCCCCAAATGAAATTGTTTCTTAATCAATATTAATTATTTATTAAAACTACGATAAAAAAATATTGTAATCAAATAAATTTTTGTTTAATATTTAAAGTGTTAAAAATTATTTTTTGAATTTAAAATTAAAATTATACAAAAAATTTTTAATTTAATATGTAAATTTAAATGTAATGTAATGTAATGTAATGTAATTTAAATATAAATTTAAATGTTTTTTAATTAACATTTCGATTTTTCAGAAGAACTTTTGTGATTGAAAAAATATTATATACATTTTCAACCAAAATATCTTATCCAGAAATATATTTTGTTTTAATTATTATTTTTAATTTCAATAATAATGTTTAAATACTTCAAACATTAAAAAAGTTGCTTCTTTGGAATAAATATTTGATTATTTCAATTTAAAAAAAAATTATCAAAGAAAAATGTTTTCAGCACTTGTTTATCTTGAAATGTCTTTCTATAATACTTTTTTTTAAATTAAAAATATGATTTATCGAGAACATTTTTTTTATAATTAAAAAAAGACTATACCGAAAACCTGGATCAAGCTTCAGATCTGAAAAAATTCAGTGATACATACATGTCAAACTTTTCTAACCTCAAAAAAATTTTCTACTGCTTTACCGCCATGTTTTACGAAGAATGAGAAAACAAGAATTCGACTTCGTAGTAGGATGAGGGCAGCAGCTCGATAGGGCAGAAAATGTGATGTCCTATATATATAATTCCCCACTCCGACGCCCCGTACCGCAACTACGTTTATAATATCTTTGGTTAGACTGCCTGATTCACGAAAATTTTAGTTGCTAAAATATATTGAAAAAGATCCATCTATTCCAATAAGTTTTCAAACTTGGGAACTATATGAATATCCCCTAGTTCCAGTGACTTCAAACCATGTTTGGACCGTAAAAACTTCAACACAATTGGAAAAACCAAGATTTGTTGTACTTGAATTTCAGACAAACAGAAAAAATAATACTACTAGAAACTGTAGCAAGTTTGATCATTGCAATTTGACTAATGTAAAACTATTTTTAAATGATCAGTACTATCCTTATAGTAATTTGAATCTTGGTCTTAATCGAAATCAGTATGCTCTTCTTTATGAAATGTATACAAACTTTCAAGTTAATTACTATGGTAAAGAACCACAACCACTGCTATCAAGAAGAGAATTTATAGATCATGCACCTCTAGTAGTGATTGACTGCTCTAAACAGAATGAGTCACTGAAATACGAGTCAATTGACGTTCGCTTGGAATTTCAAACTATTGAACATTTTCCCGCTCAAACATCGGCATATTGCTTAATTTTGCACGATCGTATAGTTGAGTATAAACCAATAAGTGGGGTGGTGAAAAAGTTGGTATAAAAATGCTGTAATAAATTAGAAATAATTTAGTTGCATTCAAGATGCAGTACTTGGTTGATATGCTGGGCTTCAAGTTGCCGGAAAATAAATTTGTATTGAAAGAATTGGCTATATTACCACTCTTTGATGAAACAGGCAAAATACCATATTCTTTCCTCTTTCAACCACCCTACATGTGGAAAGAAGTTCCACCAAAATATAAGTCTATAAACAAATGGACAGAGCGTAATCATCATGGAACACCATGGAATGCTGGTAAATTACCGTATTCTTTAGTACCTGTGAAACTTGAGAATACTTTAGAAGATGCATCAACAATTTATGTAAAATGATTGGAAAAAAAGAATTGGTTGAAACAATTTGTAGAAATATCATTTGAAATTGTTGACTTGCTTGATCTGAAATGTCCTTCACTGCAGAAATTGCGTGAGATGTATGAACTTGAAAATATTATGTGTACGAATAATATGTATAAAAATTCTTCCAATTGCGCAATTGAAAATGTAATTATATTGGAAGATTGGATGATTTCAGAAGAGTACTTATACGCTGATAATTATTTATATTTATAGAGATAAGAAATGTTTTTCCCATATATATTTAATCTACGTATTTTTAAGCATATAATGTACTGATTTTGTTGGAAATTAAATAAAAAAGCAAATGAAAAGAAACCTGTGTGTGTTTTTTCTCAGAGTTTCTTGTCCTTATAATAAGTGCGAATAGTAGATATGCGAAAGGGTAGGTTAGTGAACATCGTTGGCATTGTGGCAAAAGATTATTTTCATTCCAACCGCTGCATACTATAAATCTGATACATTAAGCTTTTTCTATACATTATATAATCTCTCTCTCACTCCTACACTCATATATACAGTATATTCTATCTCTATCTTTCTCACTCCTACAAGGTATGATTCTGATGTATTTTGAGCCGCTGAATCCGAATATACCCGGCATTTTTTCGAAAAAGTGGTACGTTTTGTTTAAATCGCAATTGTTTAAACAAATTATGAAAAAATGACTTTTTCGATCTGGACAATTTTTTTTTTAGATAATAT
>NC_046659.1:30029346-30041049 GCF_010883055.1 Belonocnema kinseyi | reverse complement strand
CAATTTATCGATTATTAAAAAAAATATTGGTTGATAATTTTTGTAAATATAAAATAAATTTTACCTATTGCACATCAACAAATTATTATTTATCAAAAAAAAAACATTCAATATCAATAAAAATATAATTTTGAACTAATATTTATTTCCAATTTAAACCCATTCCCGATATCACTGACGCGGGAACAAGTGCATGTGGCTGCGCGCGAGGCAGTCGAAAGGGCGGTGTAGACGTCGAAAAAGCGCTGACTATTAGTCGCGAAAACCATACCTTCGCCGGTCCTATACTAATATTGAATTATATCAATTTAAAGCGTAGCTTCTAAAGAATAAGTAGGTTTTCTCAATTTTAAGAAATATTGAATTGGCTACAAACAATTGCGATTTAAACAAAACGTAACACTTTTTCGAAAAAACGCCGGGTATATTCGGATTCAGCGGCTCAAAATACATAAGAATCATACCTTTTTATCCTTGGACATATTATTGCATACGGCAGCATTGCCCGCTCCCGGACTAACAGTATATTCTATCTCTTTCATTCCTCCCCTCATATTTCACCTCGTTTTTGTTTTTCTTCTCATATATACAATCTTAATAGCCTACAATGACAATTTTTTTACATATATACAAATAATTAATAATTATATACATTTTTACATTGCATCGACTTCCATGGGATCATAGGCTCTATATTTATATCCCTATGGAAAAGTATCTGTAGTACCAAGGAACAGCATTCGTTTGTCATCATGCCAGCTGAGAGGAATCTTATCTTGGATGATGGTGTGCACTTCGTGCTTTCGTCTACGGATTAGGTGTTGAGTTTTAATCAGATTCTGACAAGAAATAAGAGTCTGCTTATAGTCATCGAATGTTATGATTTTCAGTGTTGATCCTTTTATACCTTTGGCTCTCTTTTTTCCATCTTCTTCAACCAAAACTTTATATGCATATAATTTTGATCTCAAACCCACAAATTCGGTCATTATTTTTCCGTTGCATTCATCTTTCATTAATTCCAAACCTTTTTTATTTTTTAGAGGAATTCCGTAAACATTGTCTGGTGGATAATCTGATGTGTCAAATTTATGGATGTCTCGTTTAATATATTCGTAAAAGTTGGGAACAGTGAAATGATAGATGAGACTTTCTGTATCTGTATATAGCAATTTTGCAGAATTTCCAAAATTTGTTAGAATATAGTTGTAATGAAAATCACACCATATTTTCATCAAATATGGTACAGATATAAAAGTTTGGTTTAGCAATTAGAGCTTTTGCTCCATATCTCCCCTCCCATTTTGTCACAAGATTGACATCTTTGTGCTTCCTAACGTTTTCCATTGTCTTTCCAAAAACAGAATTGTTCATCAATTTATAGAAATTTTTCTCAAATTCATTAGTTTCTCTTTTTCTGTGTTCAGTGTTTAATCAATATATTCTTTTAGCCACGCTTTTTGCTTGAATTTTAGCGCTCGATGAATTTTAGTTAGTTTCATGCCTAATTCCAAGTACATTTGTAGGTTTCGGTAATGTAGTACATAGTTTTTCTTTGGTAGCAAATTGGTTTCTAATTTTTGAATCTGACATTTTGAACCAGGAGGCACAAAGTGTTCAGGACATAATGGAAGGTCCTTGTGCAAATCGTGAAGCTCTTCAGGATATTCTAGATCCACTTCAAGAATGTAACCTTCAGGTGAATCATCGGGCACATTGGAAGAATTTGGATCATTTTCGAAATTTTCAAACCATTCAAAATCTTGATATGGTAAAAACTCACTCATAGCTTTACTATACTGATTGTTAATATCCAAATAAAAAATGTATGATTCCGGATCGCATGGATTAAAATCTTCCCCCATAAATCTATTGTTTGCTTTTGCAAAACGGTTAGAGCATTGTGAAACGCCACCTCTGATTGCTTTCTGAATTAAGAGTAGCATTTCTACATCAGTCAGTAAGTGTACTTTAGCATTGCATCAAAAGAAAGTCCCGGTGCTGTGTAACAATGTAATGGATCTAATTTATATGTTGCAAAACAAGTTTTTCGAAAATTTTCAAAAATGTCAGCCAAAAGTAAAACATCGGTTTTGAGGTACAAATCGGAATACTGCCCTAAATTTGCAAATTAAACGTTTCCCACACTTTACAAGCGTGTTGATAATCCTCGTCAGAAATGTGGCAATCGTTTAATTTGGAATAAAATGCCTCTTTTGGAGGTAAACTGTCTTCCTCTAATTTCTTCCAACTATCAATGTAGTCCTATGGGAAGACACCTTTTCTTGTTTACAAATTGAATTCACTGTCATTCTTACAAAATTTTCTAGTTATTGTTTTTTCGCTGTCATTGAGATATGAGGCTAATTTTTCCAAGCTACTCGGCATGCATCGGAAAGAATCGATAAATCTAAGTTTAACTCTAGTATTTGGAACATCTTTTGTAAATGAGATATACTTTTCTATATTTACTGGTCGTAAGGAGACATGTCCCTCAAAACTTTGTGCTAATTCTTTAATGAAAAAGTGTGAGTCGTAGCCAGATAAATTATGAAAAACTACTGGAATGATATGAGCGTCTTTGTAATTAATGTTGCAGCTTCCATGTGCTGGACCACGGTACTTACCTGTTAAGTGACAATGGTCGCGATGTTTAAGATCATCTTTCTCAAAATCTTTTTCGCAAATGTGACACAATTTTGCATTTTGAAATTCTTGTTTTTGCTTCGAAGTTAATTTTGCCATTAGTACTGGATTTTTCAAAAGAGAATTTACTTTTAGCGCTAAATCTTTCAATTTTTTTATAAACCATTCAATGCAATCCTTTTCACTGTATACTTTAGGTTCTGAGACTGAATCGTTAAAACTGCATTTTGTATAATACGCAACACTAGTAGGGATATGCTTTTGATACGCCGCTTTATCTGTTTGTGAATTTGTAACTGGTTCCAGCAAACATTCGATGTCTGCATATACTGCAAATGGTACATTTTCTTTGTATCTGTAATTTTTAAACTTTAATATGTTCCTACCATCCTCCTCTGTTGGAAGCATTACTTTACAACTATTCAGATTTTCACAATCAGCTCTATGGTTAATCAGAGATTTTTCAAATTTAAAGTGACACAAGCACCTATCACAGAACCATTTGCGATGACCTTTTCTAGAAAATTGAGATCTTATGAGTCGAGAGAGATTTTTAATCCATGCGAAATGATACACTGGATTACTTTCAGAGTCATGGTTATCATAATCAAAATCAGTATTTTTAATCATTAGCAGATGAATTGTAGGGCATTTTGATATTTCATTGCTTATATAAAGGGGGACAATCTCATCCTTTTTCCTATTTTCCTCATTTTCTATACCATAAACATTTATACGGAATTGATTCATTTTTTCAAATTGGTTGATATCTTGAAAAGTGATGGGAAAGTTGATTTCATCACGTTTCAAGAGCGTATCGAAATGTGGATAGGAAGAGACGCGATCCATGTTCTTGTCAGCAGGGCAAAGAGCGGCATTTACAACTGTTTTTTTATCATTTATAAATTTAGGTAATCGCACCAAAGTTGATGAACCTACTGCAAAAGGTGCGTATTTATTTATATTAACATTTAAATTTGTAATCTCTTTTAATCTGTAGCCAGACTTTTTTTCTGGAATTCCTCTACTTTAGTTAAAAGTTGCTTTTTAACCTTACTTTCAAACCATTCATTTATTTCGGTTGCTTCTAAAATTAGTTCATTTTTAGTATTAAAAAATTTTATTGATTCGATTTCCCTACTCTCTTCTATAGCACTAAATTTTGCTGCAAGAAGAACACTCGTTTTTAAGCCCCCCACAAACGTTTTCAAAGCATTTTTTAGTCTATGTGTAATCATTGTTTTTGCATCCATAAAAAATCATCTAAATCTTTAGTGTTAGATTTATAACTAAACCTGTTCTGACTCGACTTTTAAAAGCAGACTCCAGATCTTGCCATCTGATTCTGTCTCCTTTCCTATCCAAACCTTCATTCACGCCAGTTCCACTCTTCTGAAGTTTCTTGAATGTGCGGTTTTTGCATGTCAGTAGACCAATTGTTGACTGCAATTTATTTTTTTCCCCCAGAGAGAGATGCTCCTTTCCTCGCCTCAGAATTTTGTTTAACCTCCGAATATCCTGTGTGCACTGATGTGTCTAGTAGGCGATTTCGGAAGTTGTTGCATTTTCATGCAGCACTTCATAGGCATCTTCATAAATTTGAATAAGTTTTTTGCAGTCCAGTGAGTCCATTTTGATTGATCACTCGATTTCTAGCAGAAAACTGTAAACAAATTTTTCGCTATGAAGTGACTGTCATACTCCAGAAATTTCACAAATTACATTTTCAACGAATTGCATTAAGTTTAAATTTAAAAGAAAAATATAATTTAATTTGATTTTAAATTTAAATAGTTTAAAATTTTTAATATAGTTTAAATTAAAAAAACCATAGAAGGTGCACTAACCAATTTTTAAGGGACACCAGGTTTACTATCTTCACTGCACAGGTGGAATATGTTGACGTTCGTAATAATTGTTTAAAAGAATGTTCACAAAAATTTTTTATAATGAATTGTACAAAACACGAAAACAATTAAAAATCTCTTTATTATTTTTCACTTCACTTCACTGTTCTTAGGTTTGTGTGTATTCAACAAATGCTTGATGATAACTGGGGGAAATGTATGCAAAGCGCCCTTTTATAGATGCAAATTGGCTATCCTTGTCATTAAAAATAACCTTGAAGTTGTTTACGAAAAAAAAATTGCGCAATAACATTTGATGATATCATTCATTCTACAAAATTCAGCATAATAGAAAAAGAAATTTAACGTTGAATTAAAGCATACTCGATTCTCTATAGTTGAAGAGTAGTCTTAGTGGATGATTGAAAAAATTCAAATATTTTATTATATTAATTTGTTGCATTTTTAAAATTTTATTTTAAATCTTTAACATTTAAAAGATAAAAAACTGACCTTTCTAAATGAGAGCTGAAAAGCGAGCATATATCTGTAAATAAAAAAGCATGCGACCTCAGGTCGAATATCGTTGCGTGACATAAGGTGCGATAAGCGTTGGGCAGCTTGGTATTTACTAAATGTCCATGAAAGGTCTTGAATTAAATTCATGCTGTCTATAATCTCTCTCTCGAGTCTCCAAATTGTTTTCAGTATCTTGTTACACCTCGTCCATAGGTTGACGGACTTAGCATATGGAAAAGAATGAATACGAAAGCGAACGATTGCGAGCTGTAAAAAGAAGTGATCTATCTACAGAACAATAGCATAGGATAATGAAATGTGTGCAGCCTCAGACTGCCGATGTATGAATGCTTCTGCGAGTTTAAACGCGTGTGGCTGTTATCTCTGGTCCTCGCTCACTACTTGATACCAGAATAAAACGACAAGTACCCCTGAGTATATGACCTACTATAAGAAATGCTTTTCTATTCCTTTCTTACCTTCTATTAACTTTATAGATATACTTTTTTAATTTTAATTATTTTTCTCGAAGATTCTAGACTGCAGAAGAATGCTTTTCACAGACAGGAATTTTTAGTTAAAGCATCATCTATCAGCAATTTTCAAATCAAATTAATAAGCAAAACAGGATGCCATGCATAACCCTCGCATCAGATTTCATCTGTCCACCGGCATCTTTTACGCATTTAACAAATAAAGGCAGGCATTTTTAGCTAAACTATCATCTATCAGGAAGAAATAAATCAAATAAATAGTCAAAACAGGATGCCATACGTAGCTCTCCATATAAAATTGCACCTATACACCTGCATCTTTTGCGCAGCACGGACACGAACCACTACAGGTCGAAGCTTCTCGATGCCGGTAAGGTAGGGATCGTGAGCCAGGACCGGCCCTATACATCTACTAAAGCGCAGTATTTTCATTTTGATCAAAATACTGCAATATATTGCTCAAGGGTATAAAAAACCACAATTTCGAATCTCAACTTACATTTTTTATTTTTTGTTCCTTTTGGGTAAAAATGAACCACGTGGAAACAAGAATAAATTGTTTGTAGTAAGATGAGGGTGAACATATTTGATTTTCGAAAAGTACCCAGGAAACAAAAATCCAGCCACTTGCATTTGAAGGGGTATTGAGGTTTTCTGAATTGCGTATCTGTCACTGCAATTGCAGATAGCCGCCTACAGGTTAGATTGAGTTTTGAATGAGAAATCAACTTTTTTAATCGGTCACGCAATTTTTTTCTTGGACACATCCAGTAGCGATTATGAATCAGCATTAAACGATAGAGGAACGATAGTTCCGATAGAAAAATATTAATTCAAATAAAACAAATTTAATTCAAATATTTAAAATTATTTATTAAAAAATAGTTCAATGGACAACTTTTAAGAAAATTTGGCATACATGTAGTCTACTTTTATTTACAGACTATTTATTTTCAGGCATTTATTTTTTATTATGTTGAACATTTTTTCCACATATTTGCATCATACCACACGGAAAAAAAGATATCGTAAGAATTGCAATGTATGCCGGAATTCCTGTGATATAGATCGCAATTATTACATTATAATAGCGTAAGATCGTGATATCGTATATTTCGCTTTCAGCGAAAATATGCGCTTTCGTGAGAAATATTTCAGGCAAAAGTTTCAGGATTTTGGACGAGGATCTCAACAGTGACCTTGAAAATGACCTTGGCGTTGACCTTTAAGGTCATTTCAAGGTCAAATTTTATTTTTCAAATGGAAACCCATATTTTTGATACTGCCAATCTAAAGAACGCAAAACTTTACGTTTAGATATGCATCAAGGCCATGTGACCCGATAGCCTTAGAGGTCATTCCAGGGCCGTATAAACTCAAACAAGGTCTAGACGGCTGATCAGCGAAGATATGCGTTTTCGTGAGAAATGTTTCCGACAAAAGTTTCAGGGTTTTGGACAAGAATCTGAATGGTGGCCTTGAAGCTGACCTTGGCGTTGACCTGCAAGGTTATTTCAAGGTGAACTTTCAGTTTATATGATCCTGGAATGAGCTCGAAGATCATAGCGTCTCATGACCTTGGTGCACATCTAAAACCAAAAATGTTTTTTCTTTCGATTCGCGGTGTCAAAAATAGGGGTTTCCATGTGGAAAATAAAAGTTGAACTTGAAATAACCTTGAAGGTCAACGCCAAAGTCAGCTTCAAGGTCATCATTCAGATCCTCATCCAAAACCCTGAAACTTTTGCCTGATACATTTCTCACGAAATTGCATATTTTCGCTGAAAGGGGGGGGGGGGTCAGATACCTTTTGTTGACCCTGTATATATTCTCCGTGCACTTCGGAATGTTAAGAATTTATTTATATATTTTAAACATCAAGAGCTGAATTTATTCTTTTAATTTACGTTTATAAAAACTCGTTATCACTGAAAGTGAAAAATGAATGTTACAATCTGTAGGTTATATAACACGTGGACTCCCTGCAGCCATTAGCATGTGCATTGAATAAGTGCACAGAAAAAACTAGGGGTTCACTCATATTGCAGTTCAAATGAAAGTTGGTGTCATTTGGAACTTGAGCTCCAATAGATACCTGTAGAGGCCCAAATGGGTTCGTTTAGAGCGCACTTGAAAAGAACAGCATCAAGACCCATTCACAAGCCAACCGCTTGCAAAGTCGGGTATAAGTTAGCGATTTACAGAATATGCCCATAAAACAAACATAAACGATATTAATATTTATTCATTTTTCATCTTACTTGTTAAGGGTTACTTATTTTAGAATTTTTAATACAAAATTGGTTCAAGTCTACACCACCTTTAAATTACCACGATTAAAATCATTGATCAATTAATAATTGGAAATTTAATGCAATTTTATTAATTGTAAGTGAAAATTCATTACCTAGCTAACCCATTTTTAACCTACTCTTAAAAGTTATGAAAAATATTACAAATTATTCACACAATTTTATTAAAGAAATATTAAATATGCAATTAATGAACTTGTATAATTAATTATTATTAATCAAATCTTTGTACTTTTAAAAATTAACACATGTAATTGCACATCTTCCCTTAACAGCAAACATACGAGGGTGAATCAAATATTAAACGGAATTCTTTTTTAATATTTATTTATTTATAAAATAATACAAAAATACTATTGATTATTTTTCTACATAGTCTCCTTCACGCTCTACACATTTTTTCCAGCGGTTTGGAAGCTTGTTAATTCCTTGCTCGTAGAAACTTTGAGGTCGAGTCATCAACCAATTGCGCACGAATTCCTCAACATCTTGATCGTTGTCAAATCGCAATCCTCCAATTGCATCTTTCATGGGCGCAAACAAATGATAGTTCACAGGGTGACAAATCTGGGCTGTATGCAGGACGCTCAAGGATTTCCCAATGCATATCCTCCAGTTTTTGTTTCGTTTCACCCGCCGTATGTGGCCTGGCATTGTCATGAAGAAGGATGACGTTTCTGATGGGCTTACCGCGTCTTTTGCTTCTGTAAGCGGCTTTTGCTGCCTCCAACAGCTGGCAGTAGTAGGCAGCGTTAACCGTACGTCGATCATGTAGTAAATCAATGAGCAACACTCCTCTGTAGTCGAAAAAGACGTTCGTGAGGACCTTACCGACTGAGAGACGGGTTTTGGCTTTCACAGGACCGGCTTCGTCTTTCCTTCGCCATTCTTTACTCGCCACCTTGGACTCGGGAGTGTAATGATGCACCCATGTTTCATCACATGTCACGATATGCTTCAAAAAAGTCTCTCCCTCCCGCTGAAATCGATTCAGATGTCTCTTACTGATTCGCAGTCGGATGTTTTTTTGATCTTCGTTCAATAACTTCGGGACCCATCGGGCACAGATTTTTTTGAAACCAAGATGATTTTTAATGATTGTTTGAGCGCTTCCATAGCTAATGCCCACCTGTAAAGCGATTTTATGAATAGTGAACCGCCTTTCACTTGCAATAAGGTCGCGAACTGCACCAATGTTATCGCCAGAGACACTTGATCTTGGACGTCGATTATGACTCACATTTTCCACACTTTCTCGTCCACCCTTAAACTTTTTGGCCCAATCAAACATTTGAGTTTTAGACAGAGTATCATCACCATACTGATCCTTCAATCGAGTCAAAATTTCGCACGGTTTAACGCCTTCTTTAGTTAAAAACTTTATTATAACCCGTTGTGCAACGGACGCTGGAACCTGTTGCTCACTCATATCTGTACTGACGAATTGACTGAGTCAAACAGCTCACCAAGCGTTTTACCCACTCCTAATACACTACATTACAAGAACCTACACTGTGAGAGTGCTTGCGATTGGCTAAGAAAAGTATTTGTAAAATTCCGGTTTATATTTGATCCACCCTCGTATTACTCAGGATTTCATTGCGCATACTGTCCGTTATACTTACTTTATAAAGTTGGAAATATACTTAGGGTATTTTCTTGAACTAAAGAAAGAAATTCAAAAGGGTAAATGCAAGATTCCCTTTTTAATAATTGAATATTATTGATAATGACTTACTTATAAATGTAACATAAAGAATAAGTTTATCGACCAATGCCTCACGACGAAAATTTTCTTGCATATGAATTAGTGCTCCCAATTTTAGGAACTTTTTGAATTGCGCTTGCGTCGCACCAGCAACACGATTTGTTACTTTTAGTGCGCACATTTTGAATTATATAAAGATTAAAATTTTATATTTACAATAAATAATAATTGGGAAATGCAAATGATATTTATCAATTCATTATATCTCTTTACTTGCGGTAATATTTTGTAATGTCGTGATCTTCATTAAGCTATGTCCTTTATAGTTCGATGACATGTGTGCTTTAAAGTAAATACTCGTATTATGTTATGAACTAAAAATAATGTCCAAGTTGGCAAAGCGAAAAAAAGTTTCTTTAAGAATAGGCTCAATTACATTTGAGATCCTTTCGAACCCCAAGTGTGGTATCATTTAGAGCTCATTTATCCTTTTGGGTTCCTTTTCAACAAGTGGGGTTCATTTTTGTTTCAGCTCCTTTGGAGCAAAAAATGGGTTCCAATGGAAACTTCTGTTTTTTATGTGTTGAATGCCACTGGAGCTTAATTCAGTGTAAATTTTATAATTCCTGTAGAGGATAATCTACTGAAACCATTGTAAAAAGAGAATTACAACTGAAGAATCATTGAATTTATAAATAAATTGTTGCATCAATTGTAATATATTACAATATTATTTAATTTATTTTCTTCCGTTTTTGATTAATCAGCATTGACCTATTTAAACTGATCACTTCATACTTCTCATTAGAAAGAATTAATGGTTTAAAATTTTAATCATTTTAATTCATTTAATTCATTGGGAGTGATCTTTTAAAAATTCCATTTCATATTGAATCTCAACCAATTCATATGCACATTAATCAATCGTAGAATACTCATAGGAATTATTTCAGGTTTGTCAGTCTCATTCAACTCTATTCACTCAGCATTTCGACGAATGTGGAATGGCAGATTTAAAGCACCGCGCATAGGTGACCGATTAAAAATGTGGCCAATCAATTACATTTTCATTCTTTTAATCTGAAAATGACAGATATGCAATTCAAACCGACTCGCTTTCTATCGGTTCTTTTTTCCTGGGTAGGACGAAAAGCTTTGAAAAATGAGAACCATCTCTACTGAAAATTCCTATATAGGTTCCTAAATAGGATCCTGTATAGGAACCTACACAGGATCCTATCTGTTTCAAATATAGGTGCCACCTATAGTAAAAGTTATAGAATCCATATAGGTGCCTGTATAGGACCCTCTCTAATAAGATACCTAATGGTACCTAACGAATGGTACCTAACTATAGGTACCTCATGGTAGCTAATGATACGTATGTCTCTAGGTGCTCCTGGAGAATCATAAAACTTCTTCGCGGTCGTAGGTGCCATAGGATACTATTGCGCATCTGGATATGGTACCATACCCTCATACAGGAACATAAACTTTCCTAAGTAGGTTGCTGTAAAGTAACCTGTACAGGAATTTTCAGTAGAGAAATTAGGACAAAAATTTATTTAAAAAGAGCACAAAGTAAGACATAAAAGTTGAAAAAGAGGACAAGGTACGTAGGTCAGAAAACTTTGAAAAAGAGTACAAACTAATACAAAATAGTAGGAAAAAATAAAAAATTAGTTCATATAGTAGAATACAAAGAATTAAATGAAAAAGAGATTTTTCCAACTTATTTTTCAAATTAACTATGTTATCACATTTTATTAACGCTTAACCCTAATAGCACGGAACGTGCCTGGAACGTTCCGCGGGCACCTTCGGAATGTTCCAATGGAACGTTCCAGGAACGTTCCCTGGAGGTATTAAATGTCCGCGGGATGGGAACGTTCCAATGGAACGTTCCAGGAAGGTGCCAATGGAACGTTCCATGAAAGTTCTAATGGAACGTTCCAGTAAGGTTCCAGTAGGACCTGAGCGCAACCTTGCGGTTTTGAGACTGAAACAACAGTTCCCATTTTGTCCGACAGGTGGCGCCATCCACATATTCTTTGCTCCCCTGTAATTTTTTTTCGTTTAAGGGCATGTGACACAGCTAAATGCCTATATTACCGACCACAGTTTTTCAGTTCACTGAATGTTTTTTTGAACCTCAGAACTTTTTTTGTAAATAAAAT
>NC_046659.1:30022793-30029246 GCF_010883055.1 Belonocnema kinseyi | reverse complement strand
ATTTACAAAAAAAGTTCTTAGGTTCAAAAAAACATTCAGTGAACTGAAAAACTGTGGTCGGTAATATAGGTATTTAGCTGTGTCACATGCCCTTAACAGACTGAACGGAGGATCTTCTAGCGCACGGGTTCACCAATAGATGGCGCCAATCTTAATAGGGACCTAACATGAATATCGATGGTAGCCGCTACTGCACGCTAAATGTCGCTACTAGTCCTATGCTTGCGCTCAGCTCCCGTTTTTTACTTTCTCTTATATAGTCTTAAAAGTAGTCCCTAAAGTGGCGGTCCAATTACTTTAGTAAGCCTTTTTTACCCCCATCTTATTTGGCCCTGTGGACTCATTTAATATTTTATGGAAATATAAATATTATTGGTATTTAATTACTACAAAGGCAATATGGCTAAAAAATGAAAAAAAAACAGGTTTCATGATGTAAACCAAACGAAAATTGGTGAACATTTTTTTTAGTTTCAATTTTTTAAAAGAAATCATCAGATCCAGAAGAACGCGAGTCCACGTTAATAACTGGTCCAAAAATGCATTGGAAGTTTTTGTCTCGAATTTTCATGCATTACGCCTCCAAATTTGTTCGAATCCACAAAAAGATACATATATGCATTTCTTTAAACCTATTTTATATATTAGATGTTTATATAAATTGTTTAGACCAATTTCTATTGTTTACAGCTATCATCGCCTATAACAATGCTAGATAGCTGTGGTTTTTTCCTAAATTTTCAAATTTTTGTGAATTTTTCTCTTTGTAAGATAATAATTAATGCATATACAACCAAAAATACTTGTTGAAACAGTTTATTACTGTTTGTAATTATTTTCTCTTAGATAATTGATAGGAAGTTATTGTTTTTTCTGGAAATGGTTTTTGCAGTCATTAACGAATAATCAATAAACAATAGAGAGAATAGTTTTCTTTTTTCAAAATGTTCTTCAAATTTTGTATATGGCTCATATTACAACTGTGAGTTTTTTTGTAGTAATTACTGAGATCTAAAAAATCAATGAAAATTTGAATATTTCAGAATAAACCCGCAACTTTCTAAAATTAGTCTAAGAGAATATACCTCTATAAACCCTAATAAATTATTGAAACAATTATGCTTGTTTACTTGCAATATTTGTTATCTCACTCAGTAAAAAGTAAACAGAAAAATAACAATTTAAAAAAAATGGCAAGTATCTAGCAATCAGATATTAGAAGATAGATAAAAACAAAATTATTTTGCTTAGACAATTATGTATTCTAAGTTGCATTACTTATGACCAGTGCCGGTTCATGGAGAGGGCTTGGTGGTGCTGAAGCACCGGGCCCCACGCTAGTGGGGGCCCCCTTCTCCCCAAGAAAAACATATAATATACAGTAAAATAACCCGCTTATAACAAAAATAATAAAGTCCTAAAAAAAATTTTAGTAAAATTTTTTCAATTAAATTTTTGAATTTTTTTATCATGAACCTTAAAGAAAGGTTAAAGGTTGGGGCCTTAAAGAGGCCCCAACGTTATTTTAGCTCCGGGCCCCGAAAGGTCTTAATCCGCCCATGCTTATGACCTAGCTGTAGGTGAAAAGTTGAGAAACGTGGAAAATTTCAGATGAAGCGTATGAAGATGTGTGAAATGTATATTTTAGAAAAAATCGTTTTTATATACGTGATCAATCTGAATTGTTGCACCACTTGTTTGACTGTCATTAGGTGTGAATGTGTTTTAAATAAAAATACAATAATTATTTATTACAGCTATATTTCGTCAATAAGCGAAGTAATTTGCTGAAGGAATTTAAAAGAGGTAAAGGTAGGGAAAGGAATAAAGGTTTAAAAATGATTGATACACAAAAAGCTGATGCTTAAAAATCAAATTTTATTCAGGGCTTTGAAAGCAACACCATACGTCAAAATTGAATTGCTTTATTTGTTTCAAAAATACTCTCATTACATCTTTTGTTAGATAATGAAGGCCTATTCCTATATTGCGTATTTCAACCGTTTTTGCGTTGAAAGCTTTTCCATGCTCCTTCACGGAGAAAAAGATATTGCACAATGATATCACAAAATCTCTGTATTGAAATAAAGCGCAATATGATAACGAACAAGCAGGTTCCGGAGCTTTTTGGGATATTATAATGCACTAACATCGCTTGGCCACTACTAGAAACCTCGTATATATAATATAATAAAATAATAATATAATTTAACATCTTGCAATGTACGATATCACGATTTTACGCTATTATAATGTGATAATTACGATATATAGCGCAGGAATTACGGTATATATTGAAATTCTTGTGATATCATTTTCTCCGTGTTATTAAAAACGCGTCCCTCTTTCCTGCTCAGTAAATATGATTCACTAACCTTTCACTGATGTCTAGTAACAATTTTTAACGATTGAAAACAGTATCTCATTTCTAACTAATTTAATCAGTGACGATTTCTACTGATCGGATGCAGTAACAAGTTTTTTCGGTTAGCACTATTCATTTTCAAATAACAAAAACAAGAATTTTTACCGATAAGGTTAACATATCAAAGAAAAACATGAACTTTCGACTAACATGATAATCTTTCACCCCGCAGAAATGATTTTTTAAGAAAGCACTTCAACTTTCCACAAAGTTATTTCATTATTAACCAACAAAATATGAATTCTTGAATAAAAATTATAATAATTAATATTAGAGCCAAAGACGTATATTGAAAAAAATAGTTGCATCCTCAATGAAAACAAATTTTTCGTTTGCAAACAAACTGTTCAATTTGTAATAAACAAAGATGAAATTATTACAAAAAAAGATAAATTTGCGTAATTTCTGTGCTATATATCGCAATTATCGCATTATAATAGCGTAAAATCGTGATATGATACATTGCAAGATTTTACATTATATATCGTAGAACAGCGATTCCCAAACTAGTGCCGACGGTCGGCGGCCCGACCGCGGTCGGGGGAAGCCACCCCGGGCCGGGCAGCCCCCTAGGGGGAAAGCCAGCCCGGGCCCAGCACCTCGGCAGCCCCCCCCCTCCCCCGCTTTGAGGACCCTTTCATTGACATGAGATTTAAGGCTGTTTCAATAAATAAAATCCGAAAGGCATGGCTCAATTCAATTCTAATTATCTGAATCATTTTCCCGATATAATTTTAAGAAAATGAAAAAAAAGTTGATGAAAATCGGTTAACATTTCGAGTAATCAAGCATATCTTTAGTACATGCAAAATTACAAGAACTGTCAACTGGCATTGAAGATATTAACCGATTTTCATCAACTTTCTTTTCATTTGTTATCATATTGCGCTCTATTTCAATATAGAGGTTTTGCGATATCATTGTGTGATATCTTTTTATCCGTGCATAAAGTGTACGCGTTGGTGCAACATAAAAGTTGATGTATTATAAGCCAATAAGAATAATTTTATGTACTTTAAAAAGATTTAGTATTTTTCTCATTTCCGGTAAACATAATGTTCTTGATTTAAAATCAAATTCACATATTTTGTGGAAAATTCGTTTGTTTTCGGTAAAAAATTCATCTTACTGGTTGAAAATTCATCTTTTCTTTCAAAATTAAATTATTTTGTTAAAAATTCGTCTGTTGCGCTGAAAATTTATCTCTTCTGGTAGGAATTTAGGCATGTTTTGATCAAAATGTAACTGTTTGGTTCAAAATAAATATTCCCTTTTGATTAAATTTTAACTATCATGACGAATATTCTTATTTTTTGTTGCAATATTAACTATTACATTTTTCGTCAACAATTCATATTTTTTGGTTACAAATTAAACAGCTTGGGTGTAAGTTGAAATGCCTTGTTAAAAGCTAGTTTATTTCCTTGAAGATCCATTATCTCAGTTGAAAAGTTATCTCTTTGTTTGAAAATGTGACTATTTTGTTAATAAATCTTTTTTTTCTAATTATTTATTTTAAACCAAAAAATAAAATATTTCATTTGGGTTAAAAATTGATAAGTTTTAATAGAAAATTGAACTATATGGTTGAGTATTCATGTATTTTTTCGACAATTCATGTTTTTTGTTGTTGTGGAAAATCCATATTTTTTGTTAAAAATTCATCTATTTCATGTTTGAAAATTAATGCTTTTGAATACTAAAATTGTCTATCATAGGAAATTTGTAGTTTTCAATTGTTTTAACGATTATATTCAACTTCAGCTAAAAAGTATCTCTGGGAATAACTTTTAATCGTCATATGGTAATAAAAATAATTTTATGTACTTAACAAAAGATTCCTCCTTTTTCCTCCCTTATTTTGATAATACACTGGCCAATGGATATAGCGTATTCATGGTTTCAAATAAATGCATTGCTACTGATTTAAAATGAAATGCGTCTCATTGCCTAGATTCCTTACAACATTTAGCAGGAAGTGCAGACGCAGAAGGCTAAATGCCACATTGGATTCAGGGAATTAGACGAAAGAAAAGACGATGCTGCTAGGAATTCGGCTAGATGCCGTATTCGGCTAAATGCCTACCTCCGAAACGATTACGCACAGCCAGAAATTCACCCTTTCGGTCCATGCTTACTTTCCTCTCTCCAGATGACATAATTTCTAGGACATATTTTTCTTCCAGGTGCTTCATCATTTTCATTTTGCGTTAGTTTAGTGAAGACCGTCATCCGAAAACGTTATAATTGTGCAGTGCAGTGACTGAAAAGTGCCACACAAAAAAACGAGTTTACCCTACACAGCATACTTCTAGATACACTGTTTCGTGTAAATATCAGTTCACATAAACTTATTTGTATAATTTCAATTTAAGCAAGGCGCATTTGTGTTAAGCAGCAATCAATAGCAGCATTTTTGAAAAATATTCAATTTATTCAATTAAATGTATTCAATTAAAATATGTCGAATATAATGTTCTAAAAACTTGTCCAGATATGTGTGTGCGTGTGTGTGTATGTGTCATACTTTTTTGTGAGCACGATACTTGAAGACGGTTGCATATTCCTTGGTTCGAGACGAATACATCGACCTACAATATTAATACATTATATAAAAGAGTTCGGAAGTTGTGATCCTTTACATTATATGAAAAATCGATTTTCATAACTTAAAGTTGATATGAGAAACCTCACAACTAAATGATATCCTTAACATATTCCTAGGATATCTCGGCAGGATATAATTTGCTGTCCGGGATATACACATTTTTGGCAATGGAATCCAATATTTCTGCAATGCATATTCATTAAAATATATAGAATACCTGAAAACATAAAGATTCACAAACATCCGTGTGTCAGAAAACCACTTTATACAAATCTCGAATATTCGGTTTCTTTCAAAATCCTATTTCGGTATAATTACACAGCCACACAAAAAAAAAATAAGTGTGCGGATCTGGTAACAAGATACACGTATTCCTATGGATTTTGGGGCGCTGAATTCAAATTCGGTATCAAAAATCATCCATCACGTCATGGTTAAGCCATAACCTCAAAAAATACGAAAAATCATGCACTGAGGCAAATAAATTTCAAAATAATGCCAGTGATGCAAATTTTCACTTCAAAAATATGTCGACAACTGTGAAGGATTAACCCTTGCCTGATATCAATTTATTTAACATAACTTTACTCAACAGAACCTGACCTCACCTAACCTGAATGAACAGAAATTTATTGAACTACACGTAAAGCTCTGGAAGCATATTTTCCCAGTAGCAAATATGTGCTACATCGAATGGGTCAACTCGAGCCTAACCTAGAAATAAATCTAACCTAGCCTAACCTAACCTAACCTCACGAAACACAATTAAACTGATTGTGTTGTCCCGTTGTGTTTGCGGTACCGTTTGAATTAGCTTGGGCTTAACCTGCATAGAGGTCAAACCTATCTTAACCTAAAAAAACTGGCCTAACCAAACCTAACCTAACTTCACGTAACACAGTAAAAACTCATTGTATTGTCCCGTTGTATTTGCGGTACCGTTTCATTCAGCTTCGGCTTAACCTACATAGAGGTTTAACCTATCCTAACCTATCAAATCCTGACCTAACCTAACCTAGACGAATGAAATTCAACTATAAATCAATTTAATTACGATAAAAAGCAAGATAAAATGTAAGCACGAAAGATAGTATAAATATATCCCTTAAGTTTAAGAAAAGCAGAGAGAAAAAAATTTAGAATGAAACTCTTATTCATTTGCATGTTTAAATTATAGTTCTACATTTAAATTGATACAAACATTGTCAGGTTAATTGGAATGGGGTCAATTCTACTTGTAGTTCTAAGTTTCTTCAAATGAGTAATGTGCGTCTAAATCTTTAACCACCTGTAGTACAATGAAATGAATTTTATTGTGTTACAACAGGAACACTTAAGTTAAGTTGTGTTGCGTTGAGCAAAATTTCGTTAGGTTCTGTTAAGTTAGATTCATTTGTAGGTTAAGATCGAGTTAACCTAT
>NC_046659.1:30000250-30022693 GCF_010883055.1 Belonocnema kinseyi | reverse complement strand
TTTGACCTCTTTGCAGGTTAAGCCCAAGCTGATTCAAACGGTACCGCAAACACAACGGCACAACACAATCAGTTTAATTGTGTTTCGTGAGGTTAGGTTAGGATAGGTTAGATTTATTTCTAGGTTAGGCTCGAGTTGACCCATTCGATGCAGCACACATTTGCTACTGGGAAAATATGCTTCCAGAGCTTTACATGTAGTTCAATAAATTTCTGTTAATTCAGGTTAGGTGAGGTCAGGTTCTGTTGGGTAAAGTTATGTTAAATAAGTTGATATCAGACAAGGGTTGATCCTTCACAGTTGTCGGCATGTTTTTAAAGTGGAAATTTGCATCACTGGCATTATTTTGAAATTTATTTGCCTCAGAGCATGATTTTTCGTATTTTTTGAGGTTATGGCTCAACCATGACGTGATGGGTGATTTTTGATACCGAATTTGAATTCAGCGCTCCAAAATCCATAGGAATACGTGTGTCTTGTTACCAGATCCGCACACTTATTTTTTTTTGTGTGGCTGTGTTATTATTATATGCATATGTATAATTAGTATTATTACAATAAAAAGTCACATTCTAAAGATTGCTGTTATTTCTGTTACCTCTAAATTGCGCAGTTTAGAGATCGCACTTTTCAATGGCAAAATCAATTTTTATGATAAAAAGCAATCAAACTAATATGTACCGCGTTGGTTTGTGTAATATAAATGAGAATAGATTGTAATCCGGCACGAATATTCGAGAAATTGTTGACTTTTGTTAAAGTGTCACTTATTACTGCGTGATAATTTTCGCACCCTGATAGCCATGATGGATTTTATCCGAAAGTGACTTTAGGGGGGACTTTACCATTATTGTATTTTAGAATCTTTCACTTTGTATAAGATCTCCGGAAAAATACCTAATATTGTTAAATTATTTCTTATTTTATTGATACGATTGAATATAAATATAATTGGTAGTAGATACATCTGAATTTCCAGTAATATACTTTAAATTATGGAATTGAGATATCTTGGGAACATCCTTGGCATATAAGGCCCTGTAGGATATTATTTGCGATATCCCTAGGAACTTCTGGGATATGCCCACGATATACTGGGAGGTAAATGGGATATTCCGCCGATATCTCATGCTGGGAGGGATAGAAAAGATTTGTTGATTCGAGACATCGATTCACTTATAATATTAATACACTTCATCGAAGATTAAGGGAACTATGGTAATGCATTTTATTTGACAAAGCGGTTTTTTATAGCTATACATTTTTCATTAACATAATTTAACATGGATGCAAGAACGAGAAGATTCCTTGATTTGTGGCACATCGACTACCGATAATATGAATATACTTTATTGCAGAGGGAGGAACTTATGCTCACTTGTAATATTAAACCAATCTCTTTAAGACATCAATCATTTTTGCATAGACATAATTCTAATTTGATGCACGAATAGAAAAGAATATTTTATCTAAAACTTGTAAATAAAATAATTATGATAATTCTAATTAAAAAATCATCAAGCTAGGAAAGAAATAGGATGCTACGTAACTTGCCCTCTTCCTGCTCGAAAAATTACTATTTCAAAGCAAAAATTTGATTTGTGATTGTATATTAAAACAATTTGGTATTATTTGATAATTTTGTATTTTTTGTAAATTTCCATTTTGAAATTGATCAGAATGGAAACTTTAGTTTGTTTATTATTTAAAAAATCAAAAGGAGCACCTAAATACAAATACCTAAATACAAATAAAACAGAAAGACTCAAGATCGAATTCACAGCTGGTTTATTAAATAACAATCTAATTTATTGATTTTGCAGTTAATTGAAAATATACAAAAAAATTTATAATATGTTGCTGTAACCTTATTGGAAAAATGTTCTGACTGTCTGATGATAGATCTGGTCCAGATCTGTCGACGTCTAGATCGCCTAGTCATGACAGTCTAGTCTAGCCCAGATCTGGGACTGGTCAGATATCCATAACATAAAAATTTAAGTATCAATCAGCCAAAGTTTTTTTTTTTACATTTTCGAAAAACTGCCAGGGTGTTCAAAATCGTGCAAAATAAGAAATTAAAACATTTTAAAATATTTTTTTTTCCTTATTGTCCTGAGAGTCTAGTCTGATTCAGATCTGGGCCTGGTCAACAATCCATAACATACTAATTTCTAATTATTAATCAGCCAAAGTGTTTTTTTAAACATTTACGAAAAAATTGTTAGGATGTTAAAAAGTATAAAAAAATATGAAATTAACACTTTTCAAAATCAGTTTCTTTCTCTTATTTTCTTGGTAGTCTAGTATGGCCCAGATCTGGGACTGGTCCAGTGTAAATAGTCGAGAGAAACAATTGTTTAACAGAATTAAAAAAAAATTTTTTAACAAATTTTTGAGAAAAATGTCTGCGAAAAATTATTTTAAAAAATTTGGAATAAAAATTGCTTAGAAAAAATGATTTAAAAAAAATTGTTAACAAAAAATACATAAAAAAATGTTTTGTAACAAAATTTTGGCGCTTATGCTACGAAACCCCAAAAATGTAAATTGATTTATGTTTATATTTCCGTTAACAGTTAATTTATTAGGCATATGCAAGAATAATGAACGTCTTTACGGAATTTAGTGTGACTTGTTTAAACAATCATTACTTATTTCCACAATTATTATTTATTTTCATAATTGCTTGTCCCTGTAAGTCGTAGAAATTCTGAAAGATTATTTTCTTCAGTATATCAGTACTTCAAAATAAATCATTTGTTTAAGCATTTTTTTCCGTAAATGGTAAAAAAATATTTACTGCAATCGATAACACAATCAACGAAAGTTCGAAGTACTTTCTTTTAAGATATTTAGCTTTTGAGTACCCCGTGTGGAAATAACTCATGGCGCTATACTGTTCCTGCCTAGACCGCCACGAGTCTATACTGGCGCTATCGCGAGAAACTATGCTGAGGCGGTGCGCAAATGTAACGCCCCCATCGACTAGCTGCTATCTACACCAGCGGTACTGGCGCGTTCTAATGAATCTAGTAAAATCTAGTAGATCTAGATGTGACCTTGATTTCAAATTTAATACTTATTTTTATAATTAAATCGTTCCTGACATAAAAGCACTATGAGCTACATTGAGAATATTAACAAATTCTTGATTTCCGTAAGAAAAATGGAATATAGCTCGTATGTGGTTTTTGGCAGAATGTTACCAAATATTATTGATAAAAAAGAAAATGTTAATTGTAAATGTTGTGGAACCAGGAGCCAACCTCAAAAATGAATTATCATTTTACTCCATAAATACTAGAATTACATACTTTTTAAATCATTAGGACCTATTCCTGCATTAAATCAAATTTTTATTCGGAGTGAAAACTTTGTTAATTTCAATAGCTTTAATGTCAGACGTTATTTTTTAAATGCTGGGTTTAGAATAAAAAAAACACCTTATACAAAAACTGTTGGAATTAGCCAGTGTTCTACTCCAAATAAAGATTTAATTGAAAAGAGGACTACCCTACTGAAAGAAATCTCTGAGTTTTCTTTAACGAAATACCTTGGCCCATTTGAGTCTATAAACAAAGTCGATTTGAAACAAAATAGTCTCGGAGATAGTTTGAGAGACTTGGGTCCTTTTCAAGATCCTTTTAGTGGTCGTTTTAAGAGTGGTGCGACGGTAATATAATGTTCCTTTTGTATTCGTCACGTACCGGGCGGGCAGAGTTATTTACAGTAGTTGGTCGTGGCTAATCCGCTCTCCCTTTTTAAATTTCTCTTCAAATTATTAACCCTTTTTTTTTAATTGATGAATTTTCTCATTATACTTATTTATCATTCTAATTTATATACTGATATACAATTTTCTAGTTGAATTCAATAATGTTGTCTTTTTTGGCGTATCTCATTCCATTTACGAGAAACGTTCTATTAATTCCACTTTTAAGCATTAAAAAGAAAAAGTTAGATATCTGAAGTCATCGAAACCCATAGATTCCGAATTATTATGTTTTAGGCTGTTAACTATGAAATTAAAAAAAATCTACTTCTAAATTTTAATCCGAAAGCTTAACAAAAGACCCTTGAGTGTCGGCTACTCTATTGAGATAGCCTGCTTGTTATTTATGATCGTATTCTTATTTCACTTTCGGAAAGGATATTTTAAAGCCTTCAGACCATTTAAACGAACTTCCTGGACCTTTAAAAAAATCTACCTAAGTGCCTGCGGAGAATTTCTCTGAGATTCTTTGACCTAAAGAATTTTTAGTATATACTCAAAGATTCTTGTCGGTAGGGTAAGCCTTGATTATCTAGAAAAGATGTAATTCTAGTATTTATGGAGTACAATGAGAAAATCCACTTTTGAGTTTGGGTTTTAATTCCAATGCCCTCATGTCGCTAACGTCGAAAAAGAATCTAGAAAACTTCAAACCTCGTGGTCGCGAAACGAAACGTTTCTGAAACACTGAATTGCCGCATGGCGAACATCTGATTCTTGCAATCCGGTTCCTGTTATTGTTGCCAACTTTTTAGGTAGCAGTTTTGAAATTGCATTGCATGATTAAAGTTGAGTGCTATTGGCAGCACTGCACAGAGCTGCTAGATTGTGGATGAAATTCACCCCCACCATACCTACCGTTCGGGAGCCGCGAAACAGATGCTGCATGATTACCACTGTGAGTTCGTGTGTAAGCCGACAATGCACGATTCGACTTCGGTTTTCTGCTGTACGATGATTGTCGATCTGATAGCTTCGGAAGGCTTCGGTGGTCTTCTATTTACATCTCGATCCCCATTTGAAAGAAATGGAAGAAATTGGCGAATTTAATGTTTCGCGTGATTCTTCATTTCATGCATGAATCAATTTTGAGGTTATGTTTTTCAGGTGTATATTGTATGAATATTATTACTATTGTACATATTATAAATGTTAATATTATAATTATTAAATATAACATTAATTTTAATTAATACTTGACTAACTTTTAATACAAATAGTTAAATTTTCAACTAAAACAATAAGTTTTCTGCAAACAAACTTTGCTAAATTTGTTTTAAACAAAATATTAAAATTTTTAAACAAAACGTTAAATTTTTAATAAAAGGCTGAATTGTATAAGAAAAAAGGCATTTTTAATCAAATACATGAACTTTGCACACAAGAAGTTTATTTTCCACGAAGTATAATTTTCTTGTAGTTTAAAGAAATTAATTTTTAAACAAAACCAAAAAAAAAATTCTACAAAATAGTTAAATTTTCAGAAAACAAATTTGGTCAACTAAATTGATAAATCATCAACCAAAAGAAAACTAGACTTTTAACAAAGCAGTTCCACTTTCAACCAGAAAAATTGGAAAAAAAATAGTTAAAATTCTTTGAAATTGCTTTAAATTATTGAAAATATTTGAAAATTCTTTGAAATGTTTTAAAAGAGCCTAAAATATTTAAAATCCTTTAAAACCTCTTGAAATTTTACAAAGCTCTTGAAAATCCCTTGCAATTTTAAAAATACCCTAAAATATTTTAAATCTTTTAAAATCTCATTCTAAATTATTGAAATCAATTGAAAACTCCTTGCAATCTAGTGAAATATCCTAAGATGTATCAAATCCTTTAAAATCTCATATTAAATTACTGTAATCAATTAAAAATTCCTTGGAACCTTTTAAAATACTCTAAAATATTTCGAAACCTTCAAAATCTTTTGTTTAAACAACCTTGCTATAATTATTAAAATTCTTTGAAATTCCTTAAATTTATAAAAATGAATTTGAAATTCCTTGACATCTTTTAAAACATCCTTAAATATTTAAAATCCTTAAAAATCTGTTGAAATCTCTTGGAATTTTTTTAATTTCTTGAAAATTCCTTTAAATTTTGAAAATTCCCCGAAATATTTCAAATACTTCAAAATATCATATTAAATCACTGTGTTCAATGAAAATTCCTTGGAATATTTAAAAAATTTAAAGAAATTTAAAACAGAGAAAAGTTTCAAAACGTTCAATATTGAAATGTTTGTAAAATTAGAGTTTTTAAAACATTAAAAATGTAACTTTTTGTAGATTAGTTAAACTATTCAATTAAAGTTTTAATAGAAATTAATTGAGTAAAAGTTTAACTATTTATGAAACGATTTTTGTATATAATTACATAATTATAAAATACATATTTTTTTAAGGGTATTTTTAAATTTTCAAGGAATTTTCAAGAGATTTCAAAAAATTTTAAAGGATTACAAATATTTGAGGTTGCTTAAAAAGATTTCAATGAATTTTCAATTCATTCTTATAATTTAAAGGGATTTTAAAGAATTTTAACAATTATAGCAGGGTTGTTAAAAAAAACTTCATAGTACCTTAGAAATGTTTAAAAGATGTCGAGGATTTGCAAAAGATTTTAAAGGATTTTCAATATTTTAGGATGTTTTAAAACATTCCAAGGAATTTTCAAATAATTTCAATAATTCAAAGCAATTTCAAATCATTTTAACTATTTTTTTCAAATTTTCTGTTTGAAAGTGGAACTGCTTTGTTGAAAATTTAGTTTGTTTTTGGTTGATGATTTATCAAACTAGATGAAAAAATTTGTTTTCTGAAAATTTAACTATTTTGTAGAATTTTTTTCGTTTTTGTTTGAAATTTGATTAATTTCTATTAAAACTTTAATTGAAGGAATTTTCAAGTAATTTCAAAAATTTAAAGCAATTTCAAAGTAATAGCAAATTTTTAGAAGGCTTATTTTTTAAAATTCCAAAGTAATTTTGAAATCCTAAAAAAAAATCCGAGGCACTTCAAAAGATTTTGAAAGACTTGAAAGTTTTTTAATATTCCAAGGAATTTTCATTGAATACGGTGATTTAATATGATATTTTGAAGTATTTGAAATATTTCGGGGAATTTTCAAAATTTCAAGGAATTTTCAAGAGATTTAAAAAATTTCAAGAGATTTAAAAAATGTCAAGAGATTTCAACAGATTTTTAAGGATTTTAAATATTTGAGGATGTTTTAAAAGATTTCAAGGATTTTTCATCCTATTTTTCTAATTTTAAGGAATTTCAAAGAATTTTAAAGAAGTAGTTTAAAAATCTTTAAAAAAAAAGGTCAAGGTATCTCAAAATATTTTGAAGGTATTGTAATATTTGAGAATATTTTCAAAATTTTCCAAGGAATTTTCAATTCTTTATGGTGATTCTATCTGAGATTTTGAAATATTTAATGGATTGAAAGGAATTTTTTATTTATTTCAATAATGTAGTATAGGATTGTAGAAGATTTGAAATATTTTAGGGTATTTTTTAATTTTCAAGGAATTTTCAAAAGATTTCAAAGTATTTTAAAGGATTTTAAATATTTGAGGATGTTTAAAAAGATTTTACTAAATTTTTAATTCATTTTTATAAGTTAAAAGAATTTCAAAGAATTTTAATAATTATAGCAGAGTTGTTTAAAAAAAAACTCCAAACTACCTTAAAAATCTTTAAAAGATGTCAAGATTTTTCAAAAGATTTTGAAGGTTTCGAAATATTTGACAGTATTTCAAAAGGTTTCGAAGAATTTTCAATTGATTACAGTAATTTAATATGAGATTTTAAAGGATTTGATACATCTCAAGATATTTTACTAGATTCCAAGGAATTTTTAATTGATTTCAATAATTTAGTATGAGAATTTAACGGATTTAAAATATTCTAAGGTATTTTTCAAATTGCAAGAAATTTTCAATAGCTTTGCGAAATTTCAAGAGAAATTCAAAAAATTTTAAATATTTGTTTTCTATTTTTTTTGGTTGAAAGTGGAACTGACTTGTTAAAATTTTTTTTTTTTTTGGTTGATGATTTATCAATTCAGTTGAAAAAAATTCTTTTCTGAAAATTTAATTATTTTGTAGAATTTTTGTTTTCTAGAAATTAATTTATTTTAACTACAAGAAAATTAACCTTTTTTTTCGAAAATTTAACTATGATTAAACTTTAATTTTTGTATAGAAAATTAGTCTTGGTGGAAAACAAATATCTTTTGTGCAAAGTTCATGTATTTTCTTGAAAATGCCTTTTCTCATATACAATTCAGCTTTTTGGATAAAATATTAACTTTTTGTTTAAAAATTTAAATATTATGTTTAAAACAAATTTATCAAATTTAAAAAAAAAATTTGTATTTTATTCAATTTTTTGTTGCAGAAAACTAATTGTTTTTTGTTGAAAATTTAACTGTTTCTATTAAAAGTTAGTTCACTAATAATTAAAATTAATGTTATATTTTATGATTATAATATTAATATTAATACTATATATAATAGTAATAATATTCATATTATATACGCCTGAAAAACCTAACCTCAAAATCGACTCGTGCATGAAATGATGAATCACGCGGAACATTAAATTCGCCAATTTCTTCCATTTCTTTCAAATGGGGATCGAAATATAAATAGAAGAACACCGAAGTCTCCCGAAGCTTTCAGATCGGCAATCATCGTACAGCAGAAACCGAAGTCGAATCGTGTGTTTTCGGCTACACACGAACTTACAGTGGTAATCATGCACCTTCTGTTTTGCGGCTCCCAAACGGTAGGTATGGTGGGGGTAAATTTCATCCACGATCTGGCAGCTCTGGCACTGCATAATATTTGAGGTTAGGAAATATGTCATTTTAAAGTACGTTTTTATTATTGTGAGATAACGGTCCGTTAAAAAACTTGTCCTTATGAAACCGTGGTTTCATTTAATTTTCATGTGCAAAATCAATTCATTTATATAATTAACAACAAATGAATAAAGATTCAGAAAAATTGTTTAACGTGTACAGGAATATTGGACGTCTTTAGGGAATTTAGTCTCACTTGTTTAAATAATTATTATTTATTTTCACAATTGTTTGCCCCCATAAGTCGTAGGAATTCTGAAAGATTATTTTCTTCAGGATATTTAGTACTTTAAAACAAATCATTTGTTTCAACAATTTGTTTGCCGTACATTATAAAAAATAATTGAATATATAATTGAAAGATACTAAGAAAAACAAAATATTACTTTTTGTCAATAAATGTCCAAACTATGGATTTGTTTATATACTTTGTTTATAGCATAAGCAAATGATACCATACAACAAATTTTCATGATCAAGTGTGACCGTGTAGATAAAATGAAGCAATTTCAATTTATAAATATAGTTTACAAGCAAAATGTCTACGATGTTAAAATTGCGTTAATATAGTTTGCTTATAATAATTAGATTCAATACCCTGTAAGTTATTTATATTTTTAAAAAATTGCGACAGTCTGGCCCATAGGCGCTCTTATGCAACTATTGCTGATCACTTCTAAACAAAATTTTTAATATCAGGCATGACAAAAGAAAACTTGAAAATTGATTCGATTTTACAAAAATTAAGCGTTTGTATAAATATTTTGAATGGAAAATAAAGGATTAACGTGTATATCAGGGTGGTCCAAAAAACACGTTTCTAGCTAGAGGTCAAGTACCCCCTCCCACCTCCCCAAATTTCCATTTCCGGTGGAAATAAGTCCGTAATTTTTTATTTAACAAAATTCGAATATTAACACGCGCCACCGGGCACTTCAAAATCGCATTTAATTAACATGGGGAACTTTAGGATTTTCTAAAAAGCTTTTTAAGGATAGAAGGATTTAATAAAAGTAGCTACGATATCAAACCGTACCAATAACTTTTATTTTTAACCTATCTTCAACCCCACTTATGGCCCAAAAATAAAGTACATTTTTACGTATTATTTTTAATGTTTCGCAATTTCTGTCGCATTTTTCATACAAATAATTACTAATGGAAAACTTTAATATTATCCATGACTTTCTAAACAATTTCTAATTGTTTGGTAAATTTAAAAATATTTATACCATTTTTAATCGTGTAAAAATATATAATTTTGGTAAAGAATTATTTTTCCAGAAATATTTTAAAAATCGTATTTTCTGAATTAAACGTAATATTGAATGATTTCGAGTAGTAGTGAATTCTGCGAAAAGCTTTATGATATTGTTTATACAACAAATTATTGTTTTTCTTACATTGTTTTAAGTTAAATAGAGATTATATAAGCACATTATTGCATTCTTCATATTTTTACAATCTTTACCATTATTACATGATGAAAAAAAGTTCAGTGAGTAATTTTTATGTATTTTTATGTATTTTTATGCGTCTTCATATTCTGAATTGTCTACTTAATTAAGTAGGCAAAGAATAAGTTTCTCAAAGCTCTGTTGCTTTGAGGTACACATTCTCATCGTGACACTCGTGCTGTACGCTCGATTTCCGACAGACATTTGTAAATAGGTTTTGTTAAATCTTTTTCTCTCTCGTAAGTTTCGTCGTTTTCCACACATTTTTATTTTATTTTTTTATTTTCAATGTTATTTTTCACGGATAAAACAGAAAGTACGCGACCTATCAAGAAGTGATTCTTAACGAAATTGTAGATATTTATCGGGATAACAGTTTTTGTTAATTCATCTTTTTTTGTATCCTACATAGTTTAATCACAAAATGGAATTTTTGAGTTTTCATAATTTTTTGTGCAATCAAAATTTGAATTTCCGATTTTTCAAGAAAATCCAAAAATTTGTTATGATAATCTTGTAGGTCTTTCAAAAAGCAATGTTTGTCTTTTCTTGACCTTTATTCATGTCCTGCGGTTTTTGGCTTAAAATTTTGATTTTCGGTTGATTAAAAAATGTATTATGCAAAATGAATAATGTGGCTTGCAATTAAACCGTCTTTTTCAATTTTCATATAATAATTAATTAATTAATAATGTTAACGGGTGATACAATACTTATATAAATTATTTAAGTCCTACAAACAATTATATCTGCAAAATAAGACTATTAATATCCGAAACTGTTTATTACTTGACTGTGTCTCCACCAGAGTTCCCCTCACGATGCTGCCTGAGCTCGAAAGTTGGTTCGACCTTTGGAAGAATCGGCCCTTTTCAGGGCCACCTATCTTTTTCAACGAAGGAATAGATTTTTGTTTTAAACCCATTGAAAAATGCAAAAAAATTCGACTTAGGGCCACAAATTATTGTAAAAGAAGGAATATATTTCTATTTTTTTATTGTTTGCAAAATTAAATATATATGTTCTTGACACTATCTTGCGAATATTGTTTTCTCCCACTTTCCTTCAAACACCATCAGTATGCTATGAATCGATAACATTAGATAATTGTTTTACCAAACTTAATTAAAAAAAGGATTATTTGGCCATTTTTCAGCATTTAAACTTGGTTTTTTTGTGTAATCACCTGTTCAAGCAAATTTTAAAATTTTTTTATAGTTCGATAACAATCCACTATTTCTATTTTTATTAAAAATTTCATTAACGTAGCCATACACGGTATATGATATCAGATTTTATAAGTATTTCACAAGTGCCTCTAGCACCGATATTTATTTTTTTCGGGATGTAAGTGTATCACATGCAGTTTCAACGATATCAGTAAAACAGAAAGTGTTTTTCTTAGAAATAGTTTGATTTTATAATAATATCCCAACGTTAATTAAATTGTTAATAAAAATAAAAATAGTGGATCGTTATCCAACTGTAAAAAAAGTTGAAAAAATTTGTTATTTACAGTTAATTACACAAAAAAAGTTTATATGCTAAAAAATGGCCAAATTAAGCATTTTTTCATTAAGTTTGTTTAAATAATTATAAAATGTTATATATTCATAGAAAAAAATCGTTGCAAAATAACTGGCTGCTTATTCCGTGAAAAAGCGGTATTTTATTTATAAATACATAAAATGATAAAAAATGGTCTAAACAATTGTTGTTTACAATAATACATTGTTTACTGTCCCCGAAAGGGAAATGGCTTAATGGTGTAATAATAATAACCTCAGAGGTCCGGGGTTCGATCCCTGATCCGGTACCTCTGGAAAGTTTTCAATGTACCTTTACCGAGGTTCTGGTGGTTCGGAACCCACCTTAAGCTGTAGGTCCCCCCATCGTGTACTTGACTGCAACCCAGTCCGTCAATGATGGAGTAAAACCAGGCTTTGTCCAATATGTCTGGGCAGACTGCTCTCATTAGATCACTTGATTGCATTATAAAAATGCGTCCGTGACTGATGATATATACCGGGACAGCCCCGTGCAAAAATGATCAAATAAAAATCCATCTCTAACCAAAAATGCCTTCGACATGTTGGGCAGTATAAGCCTGTGACAACATTTCAACACTGAAATGTTTTTATAATAATTGCATCTAAAAAATCAAGTCTGTACCTCCGAAATTAGCCAAATAGTGCATTAGTTAATTAAGGTAGTTCAAACAATTATTAATTTTTCTTTGGTGACCAAATATGATATTCCAAGTATTATATAATTCATTCCATAGAAAAAAATTATTTATTCAATCAACAATACCTGATATGTATATTTGTTTACTAAAATTGCTTTTAAAATAACAAATTATTTATAAAATTTTATTAATTCAACTGGAAAATCGTTTTGTCCATAAATCGTTCCAATTTAGTGCAAATCAATTGTAAAGTCGCCGCCAATCCCCACGAAACTCAATGACTTTGTTAACATTTTCATTGCTATTGGATATCTTTTTTGATAGTTGCTTTCAGTTTTCTATGTATTTTTGATAGAATCGAAGCATTTTTTTTAAACTGTTGCACTTAAAAACTCCATTTTTTTATTTTTTTTATTAAATGAAAAAAAAGTAAACAAAAATTGACAAATGAGCCATAGCATTTCGATGCGAAATTTTATTAGCTTTCATTTAAAAAAAAAAGAAGTTAAAATCGGAAAGTTCATGAAATTCTAAAGAGATTGTCGCTCCGAACTTTTGTCTCCTCTATTTGTTTATTAATAATTTTTGTACTTAAAGTATGGAAAAACTGGAATTTTCTACGCTTTCAAAACGAATCAAGAAAACTTTATATTGTCTTAAATGAATATAACAAATTTTATGAACAAATTCGCAAATAGTCTTATTATCGGTAAAATTTCCTTTTTTGTGATAAAAGTGCTTCAGATTAACGTAGGTATGACATTAAATTACAAAAATAATTTAAAAGTTTATAATAACCTTTGTTTTAAACAATTATTATTGCAAAATATTAAAATTTGAGATTTTTTCAAATTATAATTTCCTTCAATCGCCAGAACGACTTCAGCACTGGAAAAAATGGTTAGTTGCGACAAGAAGCTCCTTATTAGTAGAGTTGGTATAAGCCACGAAAACTACTTCGATGGTATCAGTAACTAACCAGTTTTGTATGGCAACAAGTCGCTGTTAGTCCTCCTATGAAGGTGATATTAGTGAGGATAGTAATTGTAGTCACAACAAATAAATTAGTTACATTTACCAGCAATTTATTTTCCAAGAAATAAAACTAGTAAAGGTTACAAGTATCGCCCCTTGGTGATATTGGCAGAACTGAATTGTGAGCAATATTGCCAAGATTCGCATCGAAATGTTTCGTCCTGTTTTCGATGATCGCCATTTTAATCTGAACCTTTACGTATAATATGTAAACACGTGGAAAATATTGAAGAGCATCGTATAGATCTACGCTTAGGGCACCTATTCACGGAAGCCTGTTTTGAAATAAGCGTGGAATTAATATTTTTTATAGGATTTATTTCTAGTTAATTTGTTGGTTTATGGCAAATTTGATTGATTGATAACCTTGATGCGAACGCGATGGGTCAAATAATTTCCAACGAATACTTAAAAACAGGCCTCCGTGAAAAGGTACCCTAATTTGTATAAATACATCATCGTGACAAATGACCCAGTGGGCACAAAATTTGGCGACGTCTTTACGACATCTTTACGACATTCTATGTCCATGTCGTTTCGGTGTCTTTGCGATATCGTTAAGACACTCCGATTATACGACTTATTTACAATATCGTAAAGACACCTTCACGACATGGACATAGAATGTCGTAAAGTTGTCGTGAAGATGTAACGATGTCGTAAAGACGTTGCCAAACTTTGTGCTTGCCAGCGGGATGAATAAAATGATATGGATTGTAAGAAAATATACGATTGAACAGTAATATTATATAAGATTATATAATCGTAAGGATTACTAGTTTAAGTAGTAAGATCAACATTTTTTTGTAAAATAACTAATTTAATAGTAAGACTTACTAATTAGAGTAGTAACGCTTGTTATTTAAAGTAGTAAACACACCTACCTGAAAGTAGCACCTACCATCGAAAGTTGTAGCGAGAACAAATAAAGTAGCAAGGACAACTACTACCAATTTTGCGAATAAAAGTAGTAGCCTCAGCATATATTACAAACTAAAATAGTTGGGCCTACTACTGTGTTAGTTGTCCCAACCAACTAGTTTTTCTCAGTGAGGTATTCCTTAAAATAATAAATATTTAATAATATTTAATAAAATATAACAGTTTAAACTTGTCTAAACAAATTAGATAAACAACTTCAAAATTTTAATCCTTGCACATAAAAAATTTTTGTTTTGCACTGGAAATGTTTTAAGCTATTGGACGAATGACTGATAATCACACAAATATTAGAAAAATTAACAATAACCACTGTTATTAACAATTCTTGTGAAAAAATATTTAAACTTAAGGTTTTAATCAATTTAAATTTTCTTTAATGGCCAGAATGGGTAAAGATATTACTGAAAATAATATACATATCTTCGATAATATTTGGTATATATAACAATCTGAATATTTATAAAAAAAGGAAGATACAAAATTTCCAATTTCGGCAGTTTCACGTAGCAAAAAATCTGGTTCCTCCAAATGAAAAATTGAGAAATAGAATTCTTTTCCGCATGGCAGCGAGAGTAAATATTATCATGCAGTGTTATGATTCATTCTCAATCTACTGCAATTGAAAACGCGACTTTTTCCAAGTGAAACTGCCAACATTTTGAATTTGTTTACCTAAATTGTTTATAATCATTTAAGTTGATAATTTTACTAAATATTATCAAAGTTACATTTTTTAGGAATATCCGTAGCCATTCAAGCGATTAAAGAAAATTAAAACTGGATAAAACCTTCAAGGACCCCGCAGAATTTGTATGGGAAATGCCTCTTGTCTAAATTATCTGAAACTTTGCCTCGAGATATAGTCGTTCGAAGTTAAGGTTTTCATGGATTTCCCAGCAGAATAAGGCTGCATTGCTGATGACATAAATTAGAATGATGCTCCTACTTAATGCTCCTCGGGACTTTTAATCTACATATCAGGAACTACCAGGAAACAAAGTTTTAGACTTCGACGATTCAGCCGAGAAGCATTTCCCATACAAATGCTGCGGGGTGCTTTAAATATTTTGTCACGAGAATGATTTATAACGATGGTTATTGTTAACTTTTCAAATATTTTTTTCTGACTAGTAGTCATTCGGCCAAAAGCTTGAAACATTTGCAGAGCAATATTTTTTTCCTATGCTATAGGGCCACAATTTTGAATTTGTTTATACAAATTTTAATTGTTATATTTGATCAAATATTAATAAATATTTATTATTTTAAGGAACACCTAAAGTCGTTCTGGTGATTGAAGGAAATTATCATTTGAAAAAATCTCAAATTTTACTATTATGCCACAAGAATTGTTTATAAAAATGGTTATTATCAACTTTTTAATTAGGTTCGTTATTCAATTGCATTCCTACATTAATATGAAGCATTTTTAGCAAACAGAATTTTTTTACCGATAATAAGACTATTTGCTAATTTGTTTATAACAAATAAATGGAATAATGAACAAATTATTTGCATTGTATGAGTCTTTAAACATTCATTGAAGATAATATAAAGTTTTACTTTATCAGTTATTAAAGCGTAAAAAATTGTTATGTACAAAATTTCAGTTTCTTTGAGTTAACAATTTATTAAAAAAAGAAATAGAGGAGAAAAAAGTTCGGAGCGCCTACCTCTTCGGAATTGAATGAACTTTAATGAAAAAAATCCAACCAAAATTGAAGGCTCTGGACATTTTTGAACAAAAAAAGTGCATTTCCTCCCACTGTGCGGCGCAGGGAGCAAATTTTTTCACTTTTAACGAGTTTTCTGAAATGTTTTAGCACAATCCGATTAATAGTTAAAAAATTTAGAATATTTTAAATTGCAAGCGGCAACATTGACACTGACCTAGGTGACTTACATTTGCCGCTTGCAATTGAAAACATTAAAAATAAAAAAAATTGTAATCAATAAATTACTATGAATAATTAAAAAATCATTCATTATAATTTAATAATTCTCAAAATTATTTATTTATTTACTTCTGACTCAAGTGTCTAAATAGCGGTTAATCGTGCGCTAACTATCTCCTGCCTAGACTGAATAGCCGTAGATTTAAAAAAAGCATTACAGTGCTGACCAGTCCCAGAGTAGATCGTCTGATTCGCTCCTGATTTACGTCTAGATGTTCTATTCTGGAGCTGAACAGCGCCTAATGATTTTTTCACTGGGGAGTATTAAAAATTCATTTGAATGATTCCTGTAAAGATATTTATATTTTCGTCATTTTTAAAATTAATTTCTTAAAATTAAAATATTTTCATTTATTATGTAGAAAATATGGAAAAGGCCATTCAGTTATGCAACATCATCGTGGACATAGAAAGCGAGGACATGAGGAACCATGGCAACGTCCATAAAGCGGCCAAACGTACCCAGGACGATAAAATTGACCACTTGATCCACACAAACAAGGGGGAATTTAAGAGTAAGTTTTATTAAACTATTTCATCATTGGGAAAATGAAAATAAATAAAATATTATATATATATAATATAAATGAAAGTTAATTTGTATTTTTCTATCAGGGTTGGCAGAAGCCTTGATCATATGTTAGGAAGCATGAAAGCTATCAATAATTCGAGATGATCTTCGAATTCAACGTCAAACTCGCTAGGGGTTATTTCCTACAAATTGTAAAGAAAATCATATAGCACATCTTGCATAAAGATAAGCAAAATTTCATTTGATAAAAGGAGCTCCAAATATATTTTAATTAATAGCTGGTGGAAACAAACGGATGAAAGATTCGAATGAAGCACTAAAAACGCGTACGGAAATTTGAATCAGTTCATGCGATAAAAATTAAATTTTTTCGACTTCTTTTTAGGTATAGTGTGGCAACAACACGAAGCTAATGTGCGGGATACAGATATCCAGCCTCATGGTATAGAGTGGTTGAAGCACGCGAATAGGTGTAGAAAGCGTGCAAACGAGTAATTAAAAAACTTCAATAAAACTATTTAGAGTTAGAAAAATAAAGAAAAATAATAATAAAATATTCTATTTTTTGTTGATTGTATAGTGTTTGAAGCACGCGAATAAGCGTAGAAAGCATGCAAACGAGTAATTAAAAAACTTCAATAAAACTATTTAGAGTTAGAAAAATAAAGAAAAATAATAATAAAATATTCTATTTTTTGTTGCAGAAAATTCCAGCGTACCACCGAATACGGAAGGAGACATCCAAACGCTGAGGAAACAGATGACGAGGATGTCTTCACCGATTAAAGACACATTACGCTGGTCCAAAGCATGATTTTCGAGCTACAGGGCAAGGCATCCCCCAAAAGTTTCCAGTTTCGGAGAAAGAAAATCCTTAATTTTTTGTTTTTTCGAGATTCAAATATTTTTTTATTTCTTTAGGAAAAACATAAGCCGAATAGTCAAATGACCAATAACAGGGCTCCAAAGTGTACATATCATCATATAATGGGAGAAATGTTGCATCGCTCCATGATTGTACTAATGTTATTGACGATGGTTATTATTAGGAATATTGGAATATCAACACTTCAAAATCCCATTTAATTAACACAGGGAAATTTTGAATTTTGGAAAAATTGAACGCATTTTTCAGGGTTTCATCGAAACGAGCCAAGTTGGATTAGCGATTTCAGAGAAGTGTCTACGAAATAAAACAATACTAATAACTTTCATTTCCAACCCACCTCCATCCTCCCTGCAGCGCCTTAAGTATAACCCAAAAATCTATATTTTTACGTATTATTGTTAATTTTGAGCAACTACTGTCGGTTTTTTATACAAATAATTACTAATGGACAATTTTAATATTTACCATAACTTTCTGAAAAATATTTAATTGTTTAAATAAATGTAACTTATTTAAAGAATTATTTATTCAACGAAAATGTAAGAATACTCGTATTTTTTATTGAAATGTAATAGTTGGTCATTGTTTGAAGTGTTACATTTGTTTTGAAAACACTATGTAATTATTTAAACAATTAATTATTGTTTATTTACAACATTTCTAAAAATTGACTCGTAGATGTCCAATTTTTCTCATATTGGTATCCTATGCTACTTTTTGTTGAATAATTACAAAATTTTGATACATTTCTTCTAATTTTTAAAAAATCCCTATTTGCTTAAACAATTTGTATTAGCTCAAGAAGTATTTTTCTGATAATTAAAAAAAAAATAATAAAATAGAACACATAAAATTATGGTTCTGACAGTATAGTGTTTACAAAGAATACATTTACCACTTTTTAATTGTTTAAACAAATATAATTTGTTTGAATAATCACTTCTGCAAAAATACTTTTAAAATCGTAATTAATTTTTTGTCTTTCACTTTATTTCATTGTTTAAGTTATCGAAAAATAACTGTTTGAGTAAACAAAAATTGTTTAAAAAAATATAAATTGGTTAAACATTAGAAGAAATGTATCAAAATTATTCAATTATTCAAGAAAAAGTAGCATAGGATACCAATTTAAAAAAAGTGGACATCTCGGGCTCGATTGTTTTTTAAAATTTTGAAAATAAACAAAATTATTTATTTAAATAATTACATAATGTTTGTAGACAAACTTACTACTCCAAACAATGACAAAATATTGCATTTCAATCAGAAAATACAATTATATTTACATTTTTGGGGAATTAATAATTGTTTAAATATTTTAAATTTGTGGCGTCATGGCGCGTTTTTTCCCTCCTCGTAACAGAAAAGCAAGAATGTATCGTCAATGTTCACTAAAAACTGAGTAGTGAACATTGACGTTACATTCTTACTTTTCTTTTCTGAGGACGGAGAAAATGCGTCATTATGCCACAAATTTGGTATAAATTCTTAAAAGATTTAATAAAACTCATTGACGAAGGGGTCACCATTGTGTGCCGAAACGTTTGAAACAACTTAATTAGTTTCAATTCATCTGACCCTGAAGCCAACAACTTACATCAACTATTTTTACAACATTTATTTAAAATTTATTCATACAATTGAAAATTGTTTCAAAAGCCATGACAAATTGCCCATTAGTAATTATTTGTATAAAACAGACGAGGGAAATTGCTAAAAACTAACAATAATACGTAAAAATGTAGTTTTTTTATTTTTGTGTCATATTTGGCGCGCTGCGGGGAGGGTGGGGGCAGGTTGGAAATGAAAGTTATTACTATGTATAAAACTATATTAATATATATTAAATTTACAGCTTTTCATATTTTATAGTATATTAAATTGTTTTTCACCTGTTAACTAATTTTCAATGGTTTAACAATTTACATTTGTTTAAGGATTTTCTTCAGGTAATTCGTTAAATGGACTTATTTTTTAGGTGTTATGAGTTCTTCAATCAATAATAACCGTGAAAGTACATATTAAAATAATTGTGCAATTATTTAAATAATGCGTGTTTAAGAAGTATAATCTCGCCAAGTTTTCGACAGATTTTAATAATAAAAAAAAAGTAATTTGTTTTGCGGATATAATGCAGAATAAATAAATACTTTATACCAATTAAATCTGTGGAAAATTTAGAAAAAGCGAATTTCATTCTTTCTGCCAAAAAAATCATATTTACTCAAATACGATGAATTAAATTTTGTAAGCAATTTTAATTTCTTTAAGCAGTTCAGAGTATTCTTAAAAAATAAAGTAGTAGTATTGCTATCATTGAATAAAGAACTCATGATACTAGAAAATACGTTAATGTTGCGAATTGCCTGGAAAAACTTTTTAAGCAAATTTAAATTGTTTAAACAATTGAAAATTAGTAATCTGATCAATGGATATTTTTAAATGACCGACAAATGATTATTTATGACACTAGATATCACTATACATCAGTGAAAGGTTAGTGAATCATATTTACTGAGCAGGAAATATGGACGCGTTTTTTTAATAAGGAGCATAACAAAGCTTTCAACCCAAAAACGATTAAAATACGCAATATAGGAATAGGACTTCATTATCTAACAAAATATATAACGAAAGTATTTTTTAAAGAAAATAAAGCAATTCAATTTTGAGGTATGGCGTTGCTTTCAAAGTCCTGATTAAAATTTGATTTTTAAGAATCAGCTTTTTGTGTATCAATCATTTTTAAACCTTTAGTCTCTTTTCTACCTTCACCTCTTTCAGATTCCTTCGGCAGATTACTTCACTCATTGACGAAATATAGCTGTAATAAATAATTGTTGTATTTTTATTTAAGACACCTTCACACCTAATGACAGCAAAACAATTGGTGCAACAATTCAGATTGCTCACGTATATAAAAACGATTGTTTCTAAAATATAAATTTCACACATCTTCATACGCTTCATCTAAAATTTTCAACTTTTTGTCAACTTTTTGCCTACAGCTAGGTCATAAGTAATGCAACTTAGAATACATAATTGTCTAAGCAAAATAATTTTGTTTTTATCTATCTTCTCATATATGATTGCTAGATACTTGCCATTTTTTTTAAATTGTTATTTTTCTGTTTACTTTTTACTGAGTGAGATAACAAATATTGCAAGTAAACAAGCATAATTGTTTCAATAATTTATTAGGGTTTATAGAGATATATTCTCTTAGACTAATTTTAGAAAGTTGCGAGTTTATTGTGAAATATTCAAGTTTTCATTGAGTTTTTCTTGTATATGCATTAATTATTATCTCACAAAGTGAAAAATTCACAAAAATTTGAAAATTTAAGAAAAAACCACAGCTATGTAGCATTATTACAGGCGATGATAGTTATAAACAGTAGAAATTGGTCTAAACAATTTATATAAACAGCTAACATATACAATAAGTTTAAAGAAATGCACATATGTATCTTTTTGTGGATTCGAACAAATTTGGGGCGTAATGCATGAAAATTCGAGACAAAAACTTCCAATGCATTTTTGGACCACTTATTAACGTGGACTCGCGTTCTGCTGGATCTGCTGATTTCTTTTAAAAAATTGAAACTAAAAAAATGTTCACCAATTTTCGTTTGTTTTACATCATGAAACCTGTTTGTTTTCTTTTTTTTTTTAGCCATTTTGCCTTTGTAGTAATTGAATACTAATAATATTTATATTTCCATAAAATATTAAATAAGTCCACAAGGTCGAATAAGATGGGGGTAAAAAAGGCTTACTAAAGTAATTGAACCGCCACTTTAGGGACTACTTTTAAGACTATATAAGAGGAAGTGAAAAGCGGAAGCTGAGCGCAAGCATAGGACTATTAGCGACATCTAGCGTGCAATAGCGGCCACCATCGATATTCATGGTAGGTCCCTATTAATATTGGCGCCATATACTGGTGAACTCGTGTGCTAGGAGACCCTCCGCTCAGTCGGTTAAATGAAAAAAAATTACAGGGGAGCAAAAATTATGTGGGTGGCGCCACCTGTCGGCCAAATTAGGAACTGTTGGTTCAGTCTCAAAACCGCAAGGTTGCGCTCCGGTCCCATTGGTGTGATGAATCCGGTTTAGTACCTGTATTCATCGTAGTATACCAGCGCTACGCGCACTAATTCACATTAACCCTCCGTGGACCACGTGAGCAAGAGTTTAAACGTTAACCACGTGGGGTCCACGTAGACCCCACTCATTTTCGCGCTGCAGGCGCTGCTGGATTGCACGTTTTCGGTTTCGAAATATTATAGAACTAATCTAAAGCTTTGTGGAAAGGGAAAGGGTCAAGAAAATGAGGATCTAGTTAGTTAAAATAGAAAAAAATTTAATTATTTTCCTTACATCTACAAAAGAAGAGGAAACAACTTTTACTAGTGACTAACATTATTGCACTAGGAAAATATTTATAAATTTGAATCTCATATTAAATTTTTAAAAAACTAACGCTATATATATATATATATTCATCTTTCTCTTAAATAGTTAAGAAATCTTCGCAAAAAATAGTCTACTTTTTGGTTTAGTAATGCCTCTTTCCCAGAGCAAGCAACTTACACTAGTGACCAACATTATTGCACTAAGAAAACATTTATGAATTTCAACTTCACATCAAATTGAAAAAAAACTAACTCTTTATATAATTATCTATTCCTTAAATAGTTAAGAAACCTTCACAAAAAATAGTCAACTTTTTGGTTTAGTAATACCTCTTTCCCAGAGCAAACAACTTACACTAGTGGCCAACATTATTGCACTA
>NC_046659.1:29995371-30000150 GCF_010883055.1 Belonocnema kinseyi | reverse complement strand
CAGAGTGAAACAATTTTTAACCCGTATTTATCGGGTTTATTTGGCAGGTACATTTTGAAGGGACACCTTCCTCTAAAACTGAGAAGCGTCTCATCAGCAGTCTCATACTCAGAAGGGGTATAATATTTTCCACAACTTGCTATGAATATGTCCCAGAATTCACGGAACGGCGCGAATTTGTCATTTCTCTTTCTGTCAACCCGTGTTTCTTTTGAATCAAACCTCAGATGCGAAATGAGGAACTTCATTCTGTTTAGGGACGTCACACATCTGTAAAATGGAATGCTGAATTTGCGCGAAAAAAGTTCAGAAAGTTTCAAATCGGAATTCTTGGTAGCCCCGCAAAGTAAAAGAAATCCGATCAGTGCTTCTATCTCCATGGTATCGGTTTGTCCAGCGTATCTCTCTGAGTTCGGTACCAATGCCTGTCTTCTTGCAATCTCTTCATCAGTATGGCATACGATCATCTCAATGAGGGGTTCACTCAAGAATAATTTGAAAAAAGAGAGCTCGGTGCTACAGGTTCGAGCAGCCTCTTTAGCACCTGGAAGATGAGAAATTATGTTCTTTCTTGGAGTCTTACTTGTTTTCTGCTTCAAAGTTGCTGTCGTCCAAATGGTCTCGCCATCTTTTCCCAAAAGGAAATCTCTATCTCGCTCAGAGTCCGCACCCGCCGGAATATGATGTGGAATTGGATCACTTGTTTCGTCATCTTCGAGAATAAATTCATCTGGAATGTCGTCGTTGTTGGGCAGAGATGCATTCTCGTCTTCACTATCAATTTCTTCAGAGCTCTCATCTCCAAATGGCTCTTCTCTGTCTAGTCTCTCAAGCTCAGCTCTAATCCACTCTTCTGCCGCCAAAGTGGCCATCTTTCAAGAAATAGGAAAACCTAAGAGACATAAAAAGACCATCATATAGCTTAAAACAATAAAAAATGTGGAGGAATGAAATATATCTATGTTGCACTCAGTATCACGTGGGGTCCACTCAGACCCCATTCACAGTTCTTTTAATAAAAGCAGAGAAAAAATTGGATTACATACCTCGGAGATCGATGCAAGCTTGCCGATGTCTCAAGCACAACTAAGTGGAAAGATACTAGGGGTCACAGCACCTAGATGCAAGAGGGCGCCACTGTAGAGGAAAAATAGAGCGCTTGGGGTCAGCCCAGACCCCACGTGGTCCACGGAGTGTTAATTAGAATAATATTCTACTCAACGATTATGTTCTTCTCTCTCCAAGATTCAGAAAAATCTTTCAAAAACTAAAAATAAATTCCAAACTTTCGTTCTAAAAATTAAGTGCCCACCCTTCAGAATTTTATGAGCTTGACCCCTCGAAACATTCGGTTCAGGAACACAAAGCACATCCTGTGCGGTCCACAAGAGGTTTTCCAGATACCGCCGAGTCTGGCGAACATGTGTAAGCCATAAAACCAAAATCCATCCCAAGCAAGACATTTCCAATGGATTCAAACGCAGATCGAAAGTCCCCTTTTTATGTTTAGACTCTGCCAGTTTTTCATCTCCAAATTCTTGAGAAAGCGTGAGACACTCTTATGATCAGAAATTCTTGAATTTGACAAACCTCAGTAGGAACGGCTGGGAGGTCCCTTTTTATTCGATTTTGGAAGACAGGAAATGATTCTGGAACTCAGAAAGGGGAAGGCGCACTGCGGCTTGTGATAGGATAATAATCTTTCACGATAGCATTCACATTCGCATTGTATGACGACATATTTATAATGTCATTTAGCTCGGAACTTTTAATTATAATTATAATATTTATACCCAGATGTCGATAAGGTGTAGGCTAGTTAAGAGTTTATTCGTATTTGATTTTCTGCCCATGAAAATATTGTAGACAATTTCATTGGTACTTCTTAGGCATTATTATTATTATTATTATTATTATTATTATTATCATTATCATTATTATTGTATTGTTTCAGCTAGATAACCTTTATATATAAAATTAAAATCACCGTAAAAATAAGCGGCTAGATATTTGCAAAGGATTAAGAGTTTAGGGTAGAATGACTTAAAATTGTAAAGTCATTATTTTATTTCTTCTATTTTGTAACAAAAGGCATCGATTCGCTTTGAATTAATTAATTTGCATTCAAATTCCAATTTCTAAATCCTGCAGCTAAAGAAATAAGTTTAATGAGCACCCAATGACTTTTAGTTGGATTAGCTAGATTTTCAATATTAAAGTGTAGAAAATAATTTAGAAAAGACGAGTAGATAAATTGTAAGTATCAGGAGTTTAGGGAAAATTAGAAGTTAGCTAAAGCGAACAAAAGCACGAAACCGAGAAGAGGCCCAACCCCAATGCCCAACCCCCTTTTCATGGAGGGGCGAGGATCCGCAGCAGCCCCTGCGTGGGCGAGAACCACCACTCGATCTTCGATCTCTTAACCGTACGGTCGTTTTTCTCATTTTTGTCGAAACGTCGAGTCTCTGAATAAAAATTACAATTTTTTATTTCGCATAGTTGAAATTTAGTCTTTTCATTTAATATTAATCCTAAAATTAAAATATAGAATCTTTTATAAGACTTTGAGCACAACGCGAGGCGAACTCTAGTTTCTTGCAGCAAGGAAAATTTAAATTTAATTCAAATTTTGTTAGATTTAAATTAATTTATTTATTTGTTATTTATTTTATTTATACATCATTTAATATTCAAGAGTTTCTGATTGCAAATATTCTAAATTAAAGAGTTTTAAATTGCAGATCGTGAAAATTAAAGAATTTTCCATTGCAAGTCTTCAAAATTGAACTTTTCAAAAAAATTTCATATTATACCTTTAAAATATAAATCTTGAAAACTAAATAATTCAAAATTCCAAATCTTCAACATTTCAAATTACGACAGTACTCAGAGTACAGATATTTTTTACATTCTCATCAAAAAAGTTATTACATTTGTGTAAAATTTTACGTCTGGACACGAAATACAGGTTTTTACGAGTGTTTCTGCCTTTCCATATGCATGTTTGTTTGCGAGTATAATAACTTTTGAAAAAATAATCTATTATATTGGCCGTTGATATACTCTTTAAGTGTTAGAAACTAAAGATCAAGTTGATTGGCTACTTTGGGTGAAAATTCAAAAAGTTACAGAATTTTCAAAATTTCTGAGACAATTTTTTAGTGATCAAACTGTGCAAGATGCGGAGAAAAGAAGAGAAATAAAAAATTGTGCACCTTAAAAAAATCCAAAAGTTTTTTATCAATTACTTTTTGAAACGAAGGGTAGTTTTTGTTTTATTCGTAAAAAAAACAACATTAAAAATATAAGATATAAGTATTTGGACAAACGACATAAGCAATAAAAAAAATAAATAGATGAAAGTTGTTTACCTTAAAAAGAGCTAGTGAATGTGTTATTAATCTAAAATGCTATTAACAATTTTCTGTTTTATTAATGTTACTAATGTCGCAACATTTTGCAAATCTGAACATTTTCTTCGAGACATTCGATAAACACACATAAGGAGAATCCATACATAAAGAATACATAATAAGGAGTAAATGAAAACAAATTCACGAATTGGACAATGTTTGGATGAAACCAGACATAATCAAGGATGTTCAGAAATCATGAATTAAAATTCACCTATAAAGCACCAAGGTTCAAAATGTCATTCTTTGACTATTGCAATTTTTTTTACAATTATAAAATGTCATATACGTAAAAAGTTAAACTTTACGTACCAAAAAAATAAGTAAGGAAAGAAGATAAACAAAGCAACCTCGCAATCCCTTTAATGCATGTTTGTTTTCTTTATTTTGCCCTTTGTTATTTCTCACTTTTTTAATTCATAACAAATATATTTGTCAATATTTTGGTGTTAATTTAACAAAGATTGTCCAAATGACAAAATTTAATTTAGATTGTGTGAAAATATAAATGCAATAACAAAATTATTATGAACTGAAAAAATTTAAATTTCAAATTGGATAAGCACGAAATTACAATTTCTTTTTAAGATTCAAAGCTAAACTTCAAATGCATACGCATTTTCTGGTAAAGTTTAGCTTTTGAATTTTCACAACACTCATCCTTGGGAAGGTAAATGCAAAAAATAAATACGTTTCCGGTTGAAAGCAAGGTCCAGTAAAACAGCTTAAACTATTTGGAAATTATCTTCTTTGGGCAAAAATTATAAGCCCTTTTTATAAATTATTTTATAAATAGCTGTTTCCTTTATCACGAAATCACAAACAAAAAATCAGATTTTATATTTTTGTTTCTTTTCACTTCTTTCTACTCCAAAATAGTTATTAGATGGAAGAAAATTGTTTCTTATACACAAAAAGTATTTAAAAAACAGTTTTTAAACAACTTGAAAAAAAGTTCAGAGGTTTAAGTTGTTCAATATATAATGAAAACGCTATAAATAGAAAATTTTAGTCTACTTTTTCATGTTTGACCTAAAACTATTCAATTTTAAAGGCTATAAATTACTAATGTGAAAAATAAGTAAAATATTCTTATAAATTTTTATTTGAAACAGGTTGGAGCTAGAACGGGAATTGACGGGGATTTTGTGAGGCTGGGAAAAATAGACAAATGGCAGTGAATTAATTTTTTTACCGGGAAATTTACGAATTTTTAGAAAAGAAATTGGTCCAAGTTTGGTTTGAACAGTTTTTTTAAAATTCTTTAAATTGCTTTTTTCCTATTATATCATTCAGTTTACAGTACGTAATTCGAAAATCTTTCACTTCAGAATTTTCCGTTTAAGTTTTAAAATTTAAGCGTACA
>NC_046659.1:29988646-29995271 GCF_010883055.1 Belonocnema kinseyi | reverse complement strand
TTCCAATTTTAACGTTAAAAATTAAACTGTTTCAATTAGAAAGTCTTAGAAGTTAAACAAATAGAAACTCGCGATTAAAACTTTATAACCCATTTTAAATTTAAAAAAAAATTCAAAATAAATAAGCTGTATCAATTATAATAATTTAAAGTTTATTTTAAAATATACTTTATGGAACATGATATTTTTTACGCATGTGTCAGTGAAATTCTGTTCGTATAATATTGTTTGCCAATGCGAAACGTAATCTGGCTTGGAACTGCCGTCTTAACATCTAAAAACCGAAAGAACAATTTCCCTATCATTTGGAATTATAATTATATTTTTATAAAAACGTTATTCTGGAATAAATATTATTCCCGAATAATAAAACTCCAGGCCGAATGCTGTCTAATGATCAAATATACAAACTAGAAAGTTCCCGAATTGCAGAAATTGAGAAAACAGTTTTGTGATCAATATTATTTATTTATTAAAAATACAATAATCAAATATTTTTATTATAGAAATTTTGTTTGATGTTTAATTTTTTTAAATTATTGTTTTAATTTAAAATAACAATAATTGTATAAATATGTGATACAAACATAAATTTAAAACACGTGAGCTTTAAATGAAACAAAATTTGCAGGATTCAATGCAGGCTGATTCAACGCGACTTTTATTTTTATTTTTTAAAATAATAATTTCATTTTTGCGAGCGTTTTCTGTAATGTACAAAAATACAATTCACATTTTCAAATAACTTTTTATCAAAAAATACATTTGTTCAATTATTGTTATTTTATATTCCAACAATAATTTTTAGAAACTTTAAACATTAAAATTTTTTTCTTTAGTAAAAATATTTTATTATTCTATTAAAAAAATGTTTTTAAACAAACTATTTTTTAATTCTTCAAATTAGAGAGTTGTCTAGCCCGGATATTGAATAATTCGGAAATTTTCTGTCGGCAATCCTCAAATTCGGTAAGATTGTAAATTGTCGAGAATTTTCCAATTCGGGACTTTTATATTTCGACAATGTTATAATTTCGGAATTTTTACAGTGATGTGGTAATTTTATTTTTCGGAAAAAGCGACTGAAAAATCTCGAAAAATAAAATTTCCGACAATGTAAAATTCGTAAATTGAAAAATAACCAAATAATAAAATTCCTGAAATTATGAAAGTCCCGAAATATAAAAGTCGAATTGGAAAATTCAGGAAAATAAAATTCCAGACAATAAGATATTACCGAATTTTAACAATCACCAGAGAAAATGGCTGAATTATAAAATAACCGAACTAGAAAATTCCTGAATTTACACAATTAAAAAAATTGTTTATTAAATATTATTTATTTATTGAAAATACAATAATCGAATATATATTTCTGGATGAAAAAATTTGTATGAAAATGTGCATTGTATTTGAAAAAAATATAAAAGAGTTCTGAAAAATCGAATTTTTTATTAATAAAAAAAAATAATAAAAGTAATAAAAATAAATTTTGATATAAATCGTTGTTGAATCGAATCCTGCAAAGTTTGTGCAAAAATGTTATTATTTAGGTACGAAGAAAAGTTAGGCAGAACATTTTTTTCTTTCAAAGCGCACGTGTTTATTAATGTATTTTTTAATACAATTTTTATAAAATTATTATTCAGGTGCCGGAGATTTCATTTTTTGGGATTTTTCATTCATCCCTTTCGGAATTTTTTCCAGTGGTCCCATATTTTTATATTTCCTCTAAAAAATAATGTCTTTTCTTTGAAACATTCAGAAACCTCCAGCTTATTTGATTTTTTTTTTAAATTAATGCTTATTTAACTGTTCTTTAAGAATAAAAATAAAATACTTTTACCTTCGAAATACAAATAAAAACAAATAAAACAATTATAATCGTAACATTCCAAGTTTAAATTTGTCACTCTGAATTGTGTGTGTGACGATTTGTCCCGGTCTCAAGTCCAGCTCAATATTTAGAACAACCTTCATTTTTTTGAAATTGTAATTTTTCGGTTGTAACTTACCGGGCAATCATTTTATTCTTTGAAAGATTTTCTACAAATCTTATTAAAAATGTTTATATTCTTATCGAAAATGAGAAGGTATTAGTTTTTAATTAAAAATAAGTTTTTCGGATTTTATCAAATGTCGACATTTTGAGGCGCCTTGAGTCAGAAAAACAAGTTTTTACGTCGGGGCCCGTTTGTCTGTCCGGTGTCGTCGTTGTTGTAGTTGTCTGTATACCGGATAACTTTCGAAAGACTGGTCCGATTGGATTGGGCTTTGACACACTGTTCGAAAGGCCAAAAAGAAAGATCGAGTTCGTTAAACAGCCATTTTTGATAAAAATTCAAAAAGTTGATGCTTTTTAAAAATTTTTGATACCAATTTTTTTAAAAATTTGAAAATTCTATCCACAGCCATTTATGGTACAAAAAAATATGAACAATTTATCCTGACAACTTTTTTTGATAAAGTCAAACTTACCAAAGTTAAAGGATTTTAAAAATTCAAAAAACCAAACGAAAATGGACATTTGAAGCAAAAAAGCTTGATATGGAAAAAAGTCAAGAGGCGAAAAACGCTACTTTTTCAAGGCCCCATGATTATTTTATCACATTCTCATCCATAATGAGAAGAGTTTTATGCGAAAAATGACTTCCGCGAATTTCATGAAATTTCAACGTTTTGAGGCTCCTTGAATCAGAAAAACAAGTTTTTATATCGTTATCTGTCTGTCTCTCTGGCGTCTACGTCGTCGTTGTTATTGACGTTGTGGTTATCTGTATATCGTACAACTTTCGAAAGAAGAGTCGGATTGGATTGTGCTTTGACACACGGATTTTTTATTTTAAGAATTGTATGTAAAATTTATACTATTTTTATTTTTATAACAAATATTTTTCTTCAATTAAATTGTTGCAATAAAAGTGTTTCGAAGAGATTTTTATAAAAAACTTTCGGGGAATAAAATTCGTATTTATAGGTCGAAAAATGTTTGTTTTCTTTACCAAATTTGGCTTTCGTCTAAATTTTTCCAGTTGTTTTTACTATAGTACAATTTACGTTTGTATCTCGGGCGAAAAAATCCATTCTATTGTTTGACAAATATTCTTTGTAAATCAATATTTTTCACAGAAAATTATCCCGAGTGACCTTCAATTATAATTTTATAAACTTGAAAAAACCACATTTCAATTATTTCTATGAAAAACACAATCTCTAAGTGATAGAACGAAATCGGAAACAATAAGAGTTAATTTATTCAGGAACAAGCTTTTTGAACAAAAATTACCTTGAGTGAAGCTTTAATATATGTTTGTTAATTTTTACAAAAATCGAGCATTATTTTATCATAAAAAAATAATTGGGGGGAGGGGTGAAAAATGATAAAAAAATAAATAAAACTTAAAGTTGTACGATTTTAATTTGTAACTAAATAATTTGAGAGGTTTCAAGCTAAAATTATCGAACACTTTCAATTAAAAAATTTAGATGACATATTTAAATAGCTTTAAAGCTGAAATTATTCAATATACTGTGAAGACTACAAATTTAAAATGTATCAACTATTAAGGGTTTAAATATTTTTGAAATTACTGTTCTGGAGACTAAATAGCACTCATTCTTTTATTAAGAAATCACAACCAAAATTGTTAAAGCAAGTTTTTAAAAGAGTTTTAAAAACCTTAAAGAAGATCAGAGGTTTTAATAGTTCAATATATGTGATAGAACCTCTTTAAATTTGAAATTAGTCTATACTTTTTCATGTTTGAGCTACAATTATTCCATTTTAGAAGTTATAAATTACAATTGTGAAAAACAAATAAAATGTTTTAATTAATTTATATTTAGACCAAAAAACCTTTGTATAATTCAATCTAAATGCAGCTGCAAACATTTAATTTGAAATGCGTTAAATTCAAGGTATATTTAAAAAAAAAACTGAAAGCAAAAGATCGACTTTCAAAGGAATCGAAAGAAAGTGACTCGCTGGATTGCAAATGAACATGGAAAATGGTGTATTTTCGCACTTTTAAATTTTAAATTAAAACTTTTTCGCGTTGTAACAATTTCGAATCCCAGAATGTTATTTTTGACCTAACCTATAACTTTTAACGAAAATTCTGAAAATTCAAACAGTAAGGCTATATTCTAAAAATGAAGCAATTTTAACGTTAAAATTCAAGTTCTTAAACTGAAGGCCTAAACATTTGCAAATTTTAAGTTAGTGTTGTGTAAATTGTATTGGTATCTTAAAAGAGTATAAATAGTTCTTGAATTAGTTTTTAAATTTTCTGAAGTTTACCTTTTTAATATACCTAGATATCAAAAAAGCCTACCAGTGACTGAAATGGATTAGAAAAAAATCGCCAAGATCCAAGAATAAAAATTGAATGTACAGCGAATTTTTAAATTTTTAATTGTGATTATCTTTAACTTTGTGATATCAAAAATTTCCATTCAATTTTTCTTCTTTAATACTGTAGGAAAAAATTAACAAGATCGAGCGCCGAGATTATAATTAGAGCAAATTTTCTGTAATTCTATGGGGACGGCTGAAATATCCCGAAAAATAAACTTTCCGACTCGGTAAAACTCTCTGTCCCGAAAAATACAATTCCAAAACTAATAAAATTCCTGAACAGTTTATAATATTAACGAATTTGAAAATGCCCAAATAATAAAACTCCCCAAATAAAATTGTTTCTTAATCAGTATTACTAGGCAGTCTGATAAGTACCTCAAAATTCTAAGAGATGGCATTAGTATTCACTAATGCGAACCATTTTCGTCGAGCTTGATCCTTCAAATGACGCCTGTCAAAACTTCAGCCATTATTGTTTACGCATTTACAAGTTACAGCACTGAGAAGCGACTAACCTCCGAGTTTTTTTTAATATGGAAAAATCTGAGTTTCGAGTTTTGATCAAACACTACTATCTTCGCAAGAAAACGATATCCGAGACCAAGGCCAAGCTGGATAAGTATTACCCGGACTCTGCACCGTCGATTAAAACGATTCATAAGTGGTTTACCGAGTTTCGTTGTGGCCGTACGAGCATAGTTGATGCTGAACGATCTGCGCGCCCAAAAGAGGTCACTACACCAGAAAATGTCGAAAAAATCCATGATATGATATTGAATAATCCCAAAGTGAAATTGAGAGAGGTAGCTAATGCTGTAGGCATATCATTGGAACGTGTGGGCAATATCGTGCATTCAGTTTTGGGCATGAAGAAGCTATGCGCGCGATGGGTGCCGCGTTTGCTCACAGTGGACCAAAAACGAATTCGTGTGGCAACTTCCCAGCAGAATTTGGCATTATTTTCGCATAAGCTGACCGATTTTTTGCTCCGATTCATAACCATGGATGAAACCTGGATCCACTACTACACTCCTGAGTCAACGCAAAAGGCAAAACAATGGGTTCCACCGGGCCAAAATGCTCCGAAGCGTCCAAAAACGCAACAATGGGCCGGAAAGGTTATGGCCTCCGTATTTTGGGATGCACATGGCATAATATTCGTGAACTATCTTGAAAAAGGTAAAACCATAACCAGAGCATACTATTCATCATTATTGGACCGATTGAAAATCGAAATCGCCGAAAAACGACCGCATTTGAAGAAGAAAAAACCGCTTTATCATCACGACAATGCGCCTGTTCATTCATGCTTAGTTGCACAAGCAAAATTGCATGAAATCGGCTTCGAATTGGTTCCTCAGCCATCGTATTCACCAGACCTGGCCCCCAGCGACTATTACTTGTTCCCTAACCTGAAAAGATGGCTCACCGGTAAGCGTTTTTACTCAAATGAGAAGCTCATAGCTGAAAGTGAGGCGTATTTTGGAGACCTTCCGATCGAGTACTTTTCGGACGGTATCAAAAAGTTAGAAAATCGTTGGACTCGCTGTATCGACCTAAAAGGAGAGTATGTTGACAAATAAAACCGACTTTGGCCAAAAAACGTCTCCGTGTTTCATTTTTCAGGGACTTATCAGACTGCCTAGTAATTATTTATTAAAAATACGACAATAAGATATTGTTATCAAATAAATTTTTGTTTAATATTTAAAGTGTTAAAAATTGTTTGAATTAAAAATTAAAATTATAAAAAAAATTTTACCGACAAATTCATATACAAAAATACGTGTTTTTTCATTAACATTTCGATTTTTCGCAAGAACTTTTGTGATTTACAAAATACTATATACATTTTCAACGAAAATATCTTATCCAGAAATATATTTTGTTTTAATTATTGTTATTTTAAATTTAAACAATAATGTTTAAACACTTCAAACATTAAAAAAGTTGTTTCTTTGGTATAAATATTTGATTATTTCAATTTAAAAAAATAATTTGTCAAAGAACAATGTTTTCCACACTTGTTTATCTCGAAATGTCGTTTTATAATACTTTTTTAAAAATTAAAAATATGATTTTTCGAGAACATTTTTTTTATAATTAAAAAAAAGACTGTACCGAAAACCTCGATCAAGCTTCAGATCTGAAAAAATTCAGCAATACATACATGTCAAACTTTTCTAACCTCAAAAAATCTTTCTACTGCTTTACCGTCATAATTTACGAAGAATGAGAAAACAAGAATTCGACTACGTAGTACGA
>NC_046659.1:29962442-29988546 GCF_010883055.1 Belonocnema kinseyi | reverse complement strand
AAATACTTTCAAGAACTTCATTGTTTATTATCAGTGGCTTTGTTTGTCAGACAAAAGATTAATTTGATAAAAATGCTTGAACATTTCAAAATGTTACAAACTTTTTATTCATATCTTGTTATAACATTATTTTTAATTGTATTATTTAAATGATTGATGGCTCTTTCGCCTTGAAATTAGAATCGCATATTTTAGAAAATATAACTAATATATATACAAACAAAATACTACCTTAAAGTGTACAGTTATTCAAATAAAATAGAAGAAAACAGTAATATAAGTACTAAATATTGTAATGTAACATACACGATTGCAAATTCCTAAATATTAAACTGCAATGGGTTCTACAACATAGTCTTAAGTTTGAGAGATATATGACCCATATTTATGCAAGACCTTTTAAGTCTGAACCCCTCAATTACTTGCGGGGAAAACCTAGAAAGCCTTCTTCTGGAATTAAGTAAGAACCGTATATATCTTTGCCTATAGTCCGTGTACCTGTTTGAACCTAATAAATTTTGGAAATTTTCCTCCTTTTCTGGTCTACTTCTGTTGTAAGAATACTCGGTATGAATGGCTGCGTAGTTGTGAGCCCAAAATTACGAAAATAGAATTAGCACCTTATTACGGTTAAAACACTGTTTAAAAAAAAGTAATTGTTTAAGTTTTGTAATTTTACATAAAAAAATATTCATTTTTTTTTAAGGCGAATTTTAAACGACAAATAGTTCAATTGACAAAAAAAAAAGAATGGAATAAATGGAATAGTTGAATTGCCAGTTTAAAAAAATTAATATTTTCAACAACAAAAATGAATTTTCAACAGAATGCATGAATTTTTACCCACTTACCTTGAAGAAGTCAAAAGATAAATTTTAAACCAAAAATGAAATAGCTGAATTTTCAAATAAAAACATTAACTTCCAACAATATAATTTATTTTGTATCCAAAGAGCTAAATATGCTACTAAAATCGTAATGTTTTAACCAAAAAGATTTATTCTTAGTTCAAAAAATTAATTTAAAATTAGAAAAAAACGGGTTTTCAACCAAGTAGATGAGTTTCAACTAAAATGATAAATCTTCAACAACAAAAATCAAGTTTCAACAAACCCCTTCAACTATTAACTTGTAAAATTCATTAATTTTTACCTGCTAAATGTTTCAATGTATACAATTTTAAGTATTCGTTAAAAATTGTTGAATTTCACATTACAGTTTAAAATTAATTATTTAACTAAGCATTGGTTTTAATGATGTTTTCAACTATAAAATGTTATTATAATAAATAATGTTTTTAAATTTATTATCTTCAGTTTTTAGAACAATAATACTTTGATAATAATAATATGAATAATTTACCTACTTATTTTAATATATATTATTTAAATTTCAAATTATTATTATTATTATGTTTTCTTAACAGATTAGGAGTTTATATAATAATAATAATTCTAGCATAATTTTCAAATTCAATGTACAATTTTAAAGTATAAGTTTCTGTTTTAATAAAATTAAGAGAAAAATGGTCTCAGCAAGTATGCATCGCTGGAAACAAACTTTTTGAAAAATCATTTTCGAAGCAATGTTCTTTAGCTTCTGACATTGGTTTTATTAAAAAAGGGTTAAGTGCATTTTTCACTTAATTTTTACGTACAGAAAGTTTTCTTTTGATTTTGATTGAAAAATTAAATACGAATATTTAATATCATATATACATACATGCATACATATATACGTACATATACATATATAATAATAATTACATAATTTTCATACATTTCTGTTAATTTTTAAAAAAGTTCTAATTGTTCACACAATTTTCATTTGCTCAAGCAGTTATTTTTCGATAACTATTAAATAGAAGACATACAATTAATTACGATTACGAAAGTATTTTTGGAAAAGTAATTATTTAAACAAATTATATTTGTTTTAACAATTAAAAAGTGAAATTTTCTCAGCAAACGACTACGGGAATTGTTGAAAAATAACAATAAGCATATCTGCGACAACTTATTCCAATTTTAATCTTTTCATTGCAAGTAACATATCGTTGGAATTGCATATAAACGTACATTTCGAATATAATATTTTTAAATTGCTGATTACAATATTATAAAAATGTTATGTCCCGTGTTTTATTCGCCATGAGGACAAAAGGGTCCCCCTCAGGCAATGCTCGACACAGCGCGAGGACACGACGAGCAGGTAAACCGCGATCAAATGAAAATCGCTCTACTAAATATTTAAAAAAATTGGAGTTAATTTAAAAGATATTTAGAACTTTTACACATAAATATCTCTTAAAATTATATACATTTTTGTAACATTTAAAAAAATGTTGCTAACTTAATTCAAGTACCTTACTATCTACTAATGTGTTTTTTGTTTGAAAATTTTTCAAATGTTTTGAAATATTTTTTAATTTTCTCTTAGATTTCATTATTTAAATTAAAAAATTGGTTCAAATTTTTCCTTGCTTACATTTTGAAATAAGATATAAGAGACAAGATGCTTATTTGAAAATAGGTATATTTAATAGAAAAATAAAAAATTTCCTATTCATATTTGGAAGAGATAATTTAGCATGAAAGGTAATTAAGAATTATTAAAATTTTCAAGGCGACCTCAAAGTCAAATCAGAAACTGGTTTAAAAATTTCAAAATTGGAAAATGTTAAGTTGAAATTTTTTCAAAATAAATAATTTTCAATATGAAGCAATTAAAATTCGAGAATATGCAAACGAAAACTGAATTGAATGTTTCAATGTTTGTAAATGTTTTAATTCAGTATTCAATATGAAAATTCAGAGCTCTAAAACTGTAACTATTCAAAAACTTTGAATTTTTATTTATTTTTATTTTACACAATGCAATTTTAAACTTTTTAATTTCAACTAGTTCATTTAAAATAAGGGTCAGACTTTGAGGCGTGCAAGCCGTGCGGTTGCACAGAGCGCCATGGTTGAGGGGGAAGGAGCATGCGATTTTACTCCCTGCCTTCCTCGACCTGTGTTTTCAGGTTTCTGGAAAGGTGACAACTTGGTACCTGTGTGTCCAAGTCTAGTCTTAAGATCCGTAATAGCTTTTTCACTTATCCATTTAAAGATCTGAACTAAGATTGTCTTTCGATGATCATTTCTTACGATACTTTGTAAATTTAAAATAATTATTAATCATTTAAACAATTTTCATAAACATATTGAGAGGTGAGGTATTTTTCAATTAATAAACACAATTTGTTTACAAATTTAACTATGATTGTCTTTGCTATGACTCTTTCCTAAGGTATTTGTTAAATCTACAAGAATGGTTAATTATTTAAAGAGCTTTCATAAGAAATTCAGAATTTGGCTATTTTTCAAACGAATAGGGTCAGTTCTTTTTACAAATTTAATTAAGAACGTCTTTTCGATTAATTATAATAATCGCATTTTCAAGATTTATTATTTAAACTACTTTCATGAGCAAATTAAGAGTTTAGGCATTTTTGGAAGAATAGGCCTAATTTGTTTACGGAATCAACAAAGAATATATTTCCAATCACATTTTCCTACGACACCTTGTAAATTTACAATAATGATAAATTATACAAATAAATTTCATAAACAAATTCAGAACTTAACTTTTTTTTAGATTTTGAACCATTTGAACATTTTAAACAAATTAATTTTTATAAGAAAATGTATGCACTATATATTTAATAAGAATTAAAAAATGAATTAAAACTATAATGGTAAAAACTTTCATTTTCATTAGTTTCAGTAAGTATCTATATTTATTAATTTCTTAAAGTAATTTCATAATCTCTTCAGTTAAATATTTTGCTTCATCAAGATTTTCTGTAGTATATTTTCTCTTGCAATACTTTTCTCCCCATATATTTTACTGTGATTAATCAGTCGAACATATAACCAGTATTATTATCACTTATTGCGATATGATTTTTTATGTTTAAATCTACGCTGGAACAGAAGTCTCTCAACTTCACATTTTATGCGCAGTTGAAATTTGTTTTTTACTAAGGCGGGCCTAAAATCAGTGCATTAATTTAAGTACACTTAAATTACAATGCAGCTACATACGAGGTTATTGGAAGTACTCCCATTTGCCTGAACATTTGATAAAAATGTTAAGTGTTGCACAATCATTTATTCTGCATCGTGAGAGGGTATCCACGCGAATCCGTATACAGATAGAAGTTATTAAAGTAAAAATGATTATTGTGGTATTTTATTGAATTTTATTTCCAAATAAAATAATTGCAAGAAAAGTAGTGATTCGCGCGCCGAGCGCGCGTATGAGCTTTTCTTTTGGTTGCACAGAGAAAAATAGATGTTAGCACAGACTATCTAGATATTAATAGGCAATATCTTAGCGATTTAACTATGGGACAGAAATCTAGATACTGAAGTAGAGCATCCGTAGATATTAAAAATAACATTTTAACTGACAATATCCAAGATATTAAAGGGCAGAATCTAAGATATTCAAGAAATATTTTTTAATTGTGCAAAAATTACCTGTAAAGCATGCCATTTTCTGTAAAATGCAAAAGAATGTTAATATCGTAGTCCTCTGTTTTGAAAATCCGAATCCTCAAGCATTCGCCTTTTTGCATAATTATGCGATTTTTGTGTTAAACAGATAACACACTGTTCAAGGCTAATATGAAAGATGCCTGTAGCTGAGTCCTCATTTTCTTGAAAAAATTATAACATATCCAAAAACATTTAATCCATTTTCCACAAAAACTTATAGTGCAATGGATATCCGAAAAACCACAATACACACGATGAAAGCTCAAGATACAGACAAAATATTTTGTCGCCACGCCACACGTCAGCGAACTTGCTCCGATAAAATTCATCTTTTTTAATATCTTAGATATTAACTGTTAATATCACATATTTTATACTTTCAATATAAACAGATATTGCCCTTTAATATTTTGTATGTTGAATAGAAGATATTAGATAGTATGCCGTAATATCTATATATTATGGTTAAATATCAAAGTTTTTAATATCTGCTTATCAATATCTATTTTTCTCCGTGTGAAAATTCGTCTTTTTGGTAGATAGTTCGTCTTGTTGATTAAAAATTAATCTTTGTAGTTAAAAGTTCAAATGCTATTTTCTTGAAAATTCATGTATTTTATTAACAATTCGCCTTGTTGGTCGATAGAATGATTTATTTAACTGAAAATTCAACTAAACGCAGTTGATAATGAAGCTATTTTGTTGAAAGTTTAAAAAGAATTAACGAATCCAGTTGAATATTCCCTCAATTCAGTTAAAAATTCATCTCGTTGATTAACAATTTGACTATTTTGTTGAAAATGATTTTTTTAACTGAAAATGCAACTACTTCATTTTTAGTTTAAAATTGATATTTTTCATTTGAAATGAAACTAGTTGTATGAAAATTGTCCTTTCTGAGTTGAACATTCCTGTATTTTTTTGAAAATTCGTCTTCTTTGTACTCTCTAAATCTGAATCAGTATATGTCTCATTCAAATCAGCGTATATACACTGCTAAAACAGTGAAATGTAGCTGCTGATCAGTGAAATTTCACTGAACAACAGCTAAATTTCGCTGCTTTTTCAGCGAAATTTATGGAATACTCATCCCCAGTAATCTACCGAGAGTCCTAGACTCCTAGAGACTTCCCGCCTATATTTCTACTTTTTACAACCACAGGCCTGAATGTTTCAAAGGATAGTTTCTCGAAAGATGAATGGGCTAGCTGCATTACGGATTAGAGTCCCAAATATTTTCTACGCCATAGGCGTAAACTTGTCAAATCTTACAAGGAGTCGTCCCAATTTACTGTTCATAATCGCCCACAGGTCGTATTTCTTAACCGATTTGAAAGTTTTTTTTAGAAATTCTCAGCAATTAATTCTTAAGAGAATTGTGGTTTGCCTTTTTAAAATTTTTTACACATGGCAACAATATATAAACAAATATAGTGACAAAATTGACCATTTTAGCTTTATGAATTTTTACCTCAAGAAAAAATACAGATAGACACTCACTATAAGCCGGAATTCGCAATTGTCTTTAAAGCCATTTATATACTTTAAGCTTTATCAAACATAAACAATATAGATTGTTCATAACAATTTAGTTAAACAAGTCTCCTAATCAGCCGTTTCCTCGTAGAAAAAAATGTTTTTTTCTTCAATAATTATTAGAGTGATATTTATTGCGGTGACTAACCAACGAAATTAAATAAAAAATAATTTATATGATTGTTATAAAGCATTTTTTAAACAAAACTATCATGAATTTTTTTTACATGCAAAAAGGATGGTGTGCTACTGAAATTATCCGACAATAAACTAACAGTGATTCCAAAATTCGATATGGGACATTAAATAATAATTTGCGTAATTGTTATTAACCATTTCTGTAGCAAACTGTCCATAGCAATAACGCTGTACTTGCGTTTTTAGAAGTCACCTATCTTTCATTTGTTAAGCAACTTCCTGAAAAATAAATGAGCAACAAGTGAAAATAAGGTGCAATAAGGCTGTGCTTGCGTATTCAGAAGTCACTTATCTTTAATTTGTTTTGTACGTAACTTCATGAAAAACAAATGAGGAAACGGCCGATTAGGAAACTGTTTCAACTAAATTGTTATAAACAATCTATATTGTTTATGTTTGATAAAGCTTAAAGTATATAAATGGCTTTAAAGACAATTGTGAATCACTTTTGTTCAGAAAAATCAATTCAGCTATGAGAAAAACTCGTTTATAAAGAATTTGTTTATAGAAATGTTTATAAAAACAATAGTTGTTAACTCATGCTAATTTTTTTGTTACAAATTATGACTTTTAAGAAAAATATTAGCAACTAGCGTGAAATAAACGATTTTTTCTATGATAAAAAAAATAATAAGAATTTGTTTATAAAAATTGTTTATAATAATTAAGTTAAATATTATTAAAATTAATTATGTTCTATGTATACATGTGCAATAATTGCGGCTGATAGTGAGTTTCTATCTGTATTTTTTCTTGAGATAAAAATTCACAAAGCTAAAATGGTCAATTTTGTCACTATATTTGTTTATATATTGTTGCTGTGTGAAAAACATTTTAAAAAAGCAAACCAAAATTCTCTTTAAAATTAATTGCTGAGCATTTCTAAAAAAAAACTTTTAAATCGGTTAAGAAATACGACCTGTGGGCGATTATGAACAGTACATTCCTATTCCAGACCACTGTGCACCGTGCTCCAGATGCGCTAGCGACTATTTACTTGAAAAATACCGATGTGTCTTACGCCTTTGGCATATTACAAATTTAGGATGGTTTATATTTATAGAGTCCAATGCCGTTTTTGAAGAACTAGCGTTTTTAAGAGTCTTAAGAGTCCATTAACATTTAACAAACAAACAAAACTAAACGTTTATAACAAAAAACGAATAGGTAATAGAAATTTTAAAATTACTCAATTATATTACTTATTTGTCATGAAAATTATTCCGCTCTATTACAAATCTCTGAGATTATTTATTAGAAATTGGCAACGAGACTCTCTTAATTATTATTTATAGTACAAAGAGTTACTATTTCATCTAAAAGTAGCTAGTTCCAATTTCTTAATGAAGCTTTACATTCTTGATGTAATAGTTACCATATGATTTTATTAAAAATGGTTAATGATCTAGCAGGTCAAAGTATGTCCATTCAAAAACGTGCACTAACTTATTTAAGTCCGATTGATTTTGAATTAAATTGGCATTATTAAAAGCTGACATTATTAAAACTTAAAATGACATTATTAAAAGAACGGTTAAATGCCATAGAAATCGGAACAATTTCACAGGTTTCGCAAAGACTTCGCATAGATTTAAAAGATTTTATAAAGTCTTCTATTATTCGACAATTAAGATTTCAAAGATTTCGGGTCGATTTAAGAGACTCCATAAAGACTTCAATCATTTTAAAAAGATTTCATGAAGGTTTTATTAATTTAACAAATATCACCGAATATTTCAAAAGTATTTCAAATAATTTGGGAAGACTTTTAAACAATTCACAAAAATGTCAATGATTTCCCAAAATTTTCAAATATTTCAAAGATTTCGTCGAGATTTCAGGTAGATTTGAATGATTTCAGATACCTTTCAAATATTTCACAATGATTTTAAGAGAATTTACCAGTATTTCACAAAGAATTAAATGATTTCCCAAAGAGTTCAAATATTTCAGAAAGATTTCAGAAAGATTTCAGACAGATTTCAAAGATTGAACCAAAGATTTCAATAATTGCCTAATGATTTTGCAAAGATTTTTAGAGAATTCACTAAGATTTTAGAAAGATTTCACAAAATTTTCAATGATTTCCCAATGACTTTAAAGATTTCACAAAGCTTACAAATATTTCACGAAGATTTAAAATAGATTTCAAAGATTGAACAAATAATTCCAATTACGTCCTAATGATTTTACAAAGATTTCAAACATTTTGGAAATATTTAGGATATGTTTAGAAGATTTCACAGATATTTCCATTATTTTACAAAGACTTCTATTATTTCACAAAGTTTTCAAAATTCTCAAAAATTTTAAACATTTTGAATAGATTTAAAAACGTTATTTCGCGAAAATTTCACGAAGAATTTACAAAGGTTGCAATAATATTTCAAAGATTTTATGAAGAATTTACAAAAATTTCAAATATTTCGCAAAGGTTTCGGATAAATGTAAAAGAATTCGGAAAGGCTTCTATTATTCCACATAGATTCCAGACAGATTTCAAAGATTAAACAAAGCAAGAAAGAATTGAAAGGTTTCTATATTCAACGATCGGATGAGTTTAAGCAAAGATATTATTATCTTTGGTTTAAGAATTTTATTTACGAGTAGACAAATCAAGACTTTGGCCCTCCCTGGTCGATTTCTATGGGAGGCATTGGCCCCTGTGTCCGCTTGGGGCTCCACCGCCTCTTATGGACATTGGAATAGGAGGGGACTAGCCTCATGCTACCTAACTTGGGCGCGGGGATTGATCATAAGTTACAAGGGGGAATGGACCATGTTGGTTTGCAAAAGCAATAGAGGTTTAGCAATCCAAGATTTAGGTAGAACAGCCCGCTCGTTATTTAGATCCTGCAACGACATGCCTATTCTGCCGTGATTTGGAAAAACACGGTTAACTGCAAATCGGATAAAGTCACCTGAAGCAATAACGGTAGGCGGCTCAAGGGCCTTATCCAAAATGCAGTTAACGGTGTTCTTCCAAATCAAGGCAGTATTATTCTCCTATTAGTATAGACATATCAAATACTAAGATTTTTAAATTTTTTTACGATATTAACTAAGTTCTAATTGAATTTGCTTGAAATTTAAGAAAAATACATATATTAAAAGATTTTTGTATCAGAATCTCTGAAAAAAATGACTAACTTCAATTTAGTAAGCCACCTTTCATTTTAGTTCCCGAAAAATAACAATAATGCAAACAGGGCGCGCTTTTGGACCTTTAATTTTAGTTCCCAGAAGGCTAAGTCAAACAGGGTGCGCTGGGGTAAGTCGGTCGAAATCAAATACACGGCATAAGCAATCTCCCACCTCATCTCTGGTAGAACGTTCCATTGGCACCTTCCTGGAACGTTCCATTGGAACGTTCCCAACCTGCGGACATTTGACACCTCCAGGGAACGTTCCGTGCCGCAAGTAAATTTGAATGAGAAAATGCAGATAAGTTAGGGACTGTCCGCTTCACTGTCGTGAACTTGTGAAACCAGGTAGCATTTTTAAGTTGCATTTTAAATTGGGTTTATAACCAGTTTTTGCACTGTTCTTACTAGTTTAGAACAATAAGTGAATAGAAAAAATTAATATTTTTCAGAAACTAAGTGTTCAACGTCGAATTTTTATCGTATTTAGTGAAAAAAAACATTTCCTGTTAAAACTGTTTTTCTTAAGAAAATAATTATTTTACTATATCATATAAGTTTCAACACATCATAAGCTAAAATGAACTTTTGTTGATGCATATAGCAAAATATTTGGTTAAAAATATGCAAAAAACATTAAGTATAGACGATCAGAAATGGAATATGAATTCTAACCTAACTTTTAGGTTATAATTTTTAGATAGTAAATTTCCATGTATAAATTAATCAAAATTCATGGTAAGTTCAATTTTATGACAAGGTAAGTTAATTGAAGCTTATAATTTGATTAAACATATATAGTATATTAAAATAACGACTTTTTTTTACAAAAACAGTTTTAAAATAAATCGTGTTTTTTCTTTGTATGCGATGAAAATGACACATATGTAACACTTCCTAGATAACGAAATGTCAACACTGAGTCCGCATGGTGCGTGCACAATGTGCAGAATAGTTGACACATTGTGATGGTGAAGATACCGACACATGTAACCTCATACGCGTTGCATGTGTCGACACAGTGTGTCGTCACACTGCTCTTACAACGGTTACCCAAGTTGCTGATCAATCTCTCTAGCAATCACCCCAAGCGAAGAACCTCACGAAGTCGCTATGTAAGGTTCCCCACTTGGGTCCATTAGTGGCCAAGGTCTTTTTTTTCAGGCTTCATTCACTCTACTGACACTCTTTTTATTAACTATTTGCCGCCATACTTTCCTGTCCCGGCATACTTCTCTAGCTTCTTTTATGTCCATGCATTTTTTATGCAGACTCTCGTGTTTCTGTGACTTCTTATTTCTCTTCTAACTAGGGTCTCATTCACACATTCTAACCATTCTTTCCGCGGTCTATCTCTGGGCACACTGCCATTTACTTTACCTTGATACACTTGTTTCGTTAGTCGTTCATTTGGCATTCTCTCAACATGTCCGAACCAGCTCAACCGATTTCTTTCCCATGTGTCCACTAGCGTCTCTTCTGCACCACATTCTTTTAGAATTGTCTCGTTACTTACTTTGTCCATCAGGGTTTTCCCACAATTATGCGCATGAATCTCATGTCAATTGCGTTAATTTTACTCTTATCTTTTTCTTGATAAGTCCATGTCTCGCTACCGTATAGTACTGTCGGTACAAATATGGAATTATGTATTGACATTTTAGCTTTATTTGATATATTTTTACTTCTGAATAGGGGACCTGCTCTACCAATAACCTTATCACCTTCATTTATTCGTCTATCTAATTCCTCATCTATCTTGCCGTCCCTAGTAAATAAGCTACCAAGATATACGAACTTATCAACTTGTTCAATTCTCTCATCATTTAATAGAATATTGCATAGTGTTTTCTCACTCTTTCCTTCGAACACCATAGTTTTTGTTTTATTTGCGTTAATTTTGAGGCCCATGCTCTTCATGCTTGCATCTAGTTTATTCAACATTCTTTGTAAGTCTTCGATAGACTCTGCCATAATAACCTTATCATCTGCGAACGCTAACCCACGTACCCTTACTGCTTGAAGATCCACACCCTCTTCGTCGAAGAGAGCCATTCTTAAACACTTGTCCATAAATAATATAAATAACCATAAAGACATAACGCATCTTTGTCTAACTCCTTGAATAATATCAAAACAGTCACTCAGTTTCCCATTAACTCTTACACTCGCTTTGCTACCTGTATATATTGTTTTTATAGCTTGTAGGATCCATCCATTGACTCCATACTCTTTCAGGACTTCCCAAAGTTTACTTCTATCTACCTTGTCAAAAGCTTTTTCTAGGTCAACAAATGCACAGAAAACTTTTTTTCCTACTCTCAAACTTTTTTCTTTTATTTGCCTTAAGCTGACTATTTGATCCGTACATGACCTTGCTGGCATAAATCCACTTTGGACTTCCCAAATCTTTGCTTCTGTTATTTTCATTGCCCTACGAATAAGTATTTTTGAATATATTTTACTTAAGGTGCTTAATAAGCTAATCCCTCTGTAATTATTGCACTCGCTTTTATCTCCCTTTCTCTTTTATATTGGTACGATAATCGCTTTTTTCCAATCGTCCAATTATATCCCTAACCTCAGTGACACAGACTTTCTCAATTGAGTTTTCCATCGCATCGTGTTCAACATCGCAGTTGTGGTGTCCTATAGCTTCATCTCCGAATTGTGGTCTCAAATAGTCTCCGAAAACCTCTAGTATTCCGTCTACATTATATACCATGTCCCCTCTACTATTTCTCATGTTGACAATTTCTGTACTTTTGTTTCCTTTCATTTTTTATAAAGTATTTTCCTGCTTCCTTCAAAGTCGTTTCGTATTTTTATCTCTTCTTCTGCTCTAATTGTATCTTTACTTTCTTTAACTAATCGTTTAAGTATCCTGTTTTCGCGTCTATAATCATTTCTACGTCTACTTCTTTCTTCATTGCTAAGACCTGCAATGTTCAAAGTTCTCTTGTACGCTTCTCTTTTTGCTTTTTGGGTAGCCTGGATTTCATCATTCCACCACGCATCACCAGACATTCTTCCTACGACTGCGGTACCACACACTTCGATCGTACGGTCGTACGGGTCCTCCCATGTTACCCTATCTATGCTTTCAATTATCTTATTTTGGAAATCTATTCGCATATCCGGTTTCTGTAGGTTCTCAATTTTTATTCGCGTTTGTTTTGTTTTTTTGGTTCTTTTTTTTCTCCATCCCCGACCTAAGTTAATTTTTGAGATCACAAGGTAATGATCAGTATTGAATTCAACACCCCTCATGACTCTTGTATCCTTGACTAACTCTCTTAGTCTTTCATCCGCAGCAACAAAGTCAATTATACTGCGGCTATTTCCTTTAAACCAGGTGTACATGTGGATCATTTAATGCCTAAACCAAGTATTTGTAATAAACAGACCCCTTTCTAAGCATAGACCAACTAATTTATCTCCGTTATAGTTTGTTCTTGGATCCCCAAAATTACCTAATACTCTTTCAGTATCCTGATTTTGGATGCCCACCCAACCGTTCATGTCTCCTAGTAGAATTACTCTTTCCCTATGTTCGCAAATGTTTATTGTCATTTAAAGTCTCCCAGAAGGCGTCTTTTACTTCTCTAAGATCACTATCAACCGGCTCGTAGCATGCTATGATAAATAGTCTTCTGATTTCTACTTTCATTCTGGCCCAAAACAGTCTGGGAGACACGAAACCATGGTCTCCGAGATGTTGCTTTGCTCTTTCATTCAAAATCAGACCTACTCCTTGTTTACCATGTGATTCACAGTCTACTCCTGACCATATTTCAAATCCGCCTTTTAACATGCCGTTTTTTATGTCTTTGTTGCATAATTATAATAATTGTAATTTTATTTATTATTGATTGAGAAGACGGATTAATTGAGGGGACACACATGTGTCCCCTTATTTGATCCGTCCACTCAATTAAAGAAGTTTCAGGAACGATATAGGAAAAAAATAAGTTAACTTAAATATTTTCAGAAATATATTTAATTAATTCTCTATATATAATGCTGGAACAATTTTTTAATTTTACAAACATAAATTGTTTAGTTTAGGGCAGACTTTCACAATATTATACTATGAAACAGGTACCCGACCGAAAATTTCGCTCTACTTTCGTCTCTGTCAGTAAACCCTTAAAAAGTTTGATTTAATTTTTAAAGTAATTTAATACACTATCTATTTTCCCCTAGCAAACCGAGTGAATGAAAAGGATACTCTAAAAGAGTATCCTCATAGTATGCCTTTCGTATCATGCAACAAAAACTAAAAAAAACAACAAGATTAACTTTGAAATTGGTGAAATTCGGATTTTACGTTAAAATTTCCATTAGAAGGTCTCGGAGTAATCGTAATAGTTTGTTTTTTTATAACGGTAAAAAGTTTTAAAAAATATAAGACGTATAACACCTGTTGACGGCTACACTTCAAACACATCATCTGTAAGTAGCAGTCAACAGGCGTTATACGTCTTATATTTTTTAAACTTTTTACCGTTATAAAAGAAACTATTGCAATTACTCCGTGACCTTCTAATGGAAATTTTAAAGTAGAATCTGAATTTCGCTAATTTAAAAGTTGATCTTGCTGTTTCTGTTTGCATGATGCGGAAGGGCTACTATAGGGAGAAAAATGTCCGGCCGTTATAGCCCAAAAGACCTGCCATTATAGCATGAATCGCCCAGTCTGCAGATTACCGCTACTATAGCATAGACGAACACTGCAGTTTTAGCATGGCTGCAGAAAGTAGCAATGGAGGTGCACGTACCCCGTCAAATATTCCGAAATGTCAGGCAGTATCCGCACGATTTGATACTCCAGTTATAAAATCCACAAAATATAGGCATTTTCAATTTTAGTCGATTTTGAAAGGAATATAATTAAGCTAAGATTAAAAGAGTATAATTTTTTTAAGTTTCTAATTAAAAAAATAGACACTCTAAAGACTTCAGAGAGTCGTTTCAGCAGTCTATAATTACATAAACGTTATCAATAACAAATATCTGGTAAAGTATAGGTTATGAACTTGCAGGTTATAAAGCCAACTATAGTACTTATTTTGATCGACGTGGAGTTTGCACAGCAACTATGAAAAAAATTAGTTTTATCATATGCAATCGTTTGGTGGTATTTGGTAGCCCACTTTTAACGTTTGGTTAGAATTTAGAATTTCGTTGAGACCAATCGCTCCAAAATCGTTTGGTGGTATTTGGTAGTCCAATTTTATCCTTGTAGATGGAAGTCAAAATTTCAGTCAATTACTGGTCAGTTTATTGAAATTATGTCTGAGAGATTCTCAGTACATATATGGTAGACGTTTCGACTGTACGTCGACAGTTCTCATCAGTATAAAGTACTTCTTTCTAAGAAATTTTACACCTGTGTGATCAAAATACGTACTTTGTAAACGTAAAGACTTAAAAAAGGACAAACATGGTGACAGTTCTTAAAAAATTATGTACGAAATAGTCAAAAAAAAAATACAGATTAGGGTAGTAATACAAATAAATGAGTGTCGTGATAATTAAAATAGAAATAAAAATTATGTATATTCTATTTTGATTACCTGTATGTTAAATTTAACTTGTTAGTTACTGAAATGACATGGAAAATAGTTGACATGGAAAAACACACACTTATCACATGCCGTCCAGCTGACGGAATGATTCGGGCAAGGAATTTAAGCGGCGTATAGACTGAGGTTGATTCACATTGACTTGGTGGTTAATTATTATCTACTGCGTATGACACATAATTATGGAGCACACTCATTTATTTGTATTACTACAATTTGTAATTTTCTTTTTTGACTATTTCGTACATAATTTTATAAGAACTATCACCATGTATGTCCTTCTATAAGTCTTTACGTTTACAAAGTACGTATTATGATCACACAGGTGCAAAATTTCGTAGTAGTATTTTATACTGATGACCAGTAATTGACTGAAATTTTGACTTCCATCTACAATAATATTGTTACACACTGGTTAACAACTTAACATCTTATATGTCCAATTTTATCGTTTAAAAATGAAAAATAATGAAATTATGGTAATTTCATAATTTTCTAAACAAAATTACAAGTGTCAGTGCTCAGATGTTTCCGCGCATGCGGCCGCGCGACGTACTCGTGTACTTGTCATTGGCGCGAAAGTTTTAAAAATAAAGAATGCCAGAAATACGACAGAAGGTTTAAAAAAACAGAAGATGCGATTAAACGACCAAAGCTGACTATCGAGACAATATACGCAAATTTGAAAAAGCTACAGTCAGTGGACGGATTGAACTCTAATTCAAGATGGAAATTTTCATTACTGAAATATTTTAGTATTTTATTAATTTATTAAGAATACTGCACTGCACTTTCCTGCAAACCCACTCCACACTTGTGAAAACTATCTGTATTGACTATATAAAATACTACATCTTAAAATATTATTCAGTAGAAATAAGATTATTTTTTTTCTAAAATTGATTCTTTTTTTCTAATTTCTTGCTAATTTTGGTATTTTAATTATTTATTTGCAATCACCTAATATTATCATAGCCACAATTAATTTTCCACGTTAAAAAAACAAACCCACTCGATACTACTTTGTTTAATTTATTTTGTGTCGCATGACGTAAGAAAATTTAGTTTTTTTCAAAATCTGTAAAGTGATCATCGCATATTTGTATATTTTGATTGTATCCAGTAATGCCCTTCTCGTATGAGATAGATGGCAACTAATAAATAATGTATCGTTTAATTATGGAAGAGAACGCATGTTAACTAAATGGTGGTGCACATGATAAAAAATTGTATTCGTACAAAAATAGCTCAAAAATAACTTTATTTATTTTTCTTAAAATATACAATTGCTTCTTTTAATTAAAAAAACTGTTTTTTTATAGTATTGCATAAAAATAATATCACATATGTTATACTAATTCTATATCACATATTCTTTTTGTGAACTTTGGAATTAGTCAACATAGTATTTTATGTTTAAATGTTTATGATAAGTTATCTTAAAAAGTAAAAGTTAAAGTAAAAGCGAAAATAGAAATTTAACCCCTTAGTCGACCTTGCCTTAAGGGTTTTGCAACTATGTTGCAACCTCAAAATTCGATTTCCTAATTTTACTGGATAAATATTATAGTTAGATATTTTTTGCTCTGTAGCGATACTCATTTTTCAAATATAATTATGAAATTATGAAGTAAAGCCAAGACATTAAGTTTTGAAGTTAGCACATCGATACAACACCCTTAAGATCTAAAACTCCGTAAAGCGTTGATAAAATATCAAAATCAATTACTTATTATATAAACTTCTTACGTAATTTCTTAAGTTCAAAGAATACTGCAATTTTTAAAATAAATTAAGCCCGTTTAAATTTAGGCTAAAGCTAATCTTTGCTTTAAACGGAGTTCGGACTTAACTTCTACTTCATATTTATATAAAAAAAAAAAGATTTTTCAATTTTAAAAAATAAAGAGAAAACTAAGAAAAAAAATGCAATTAAATTTCAATCTTCTACATTAATATGTCCAATTACCTTCAGCGTCAATAATGGCTTGGCATCTTCGAGGACCGAACCGCGATTTGGGAAGACATCGAAATTAATAAACTCTTTGAAATGATTCACCCACTTACTCACAAACTGTTTCGACATTTGCATATATTTCTCAGCAGCCGCTTGGGTCATTTTAGGATCTTTAGGGTGCGAGCACAAAAAAAAGGCTTCGAAGCGCGAAGCGTATGCGGCACTCATTTTGGAAAAATGCTCGGTTCGTATTAAAAAGAACAGTCTGCTGATTCTCTTTCACAAATCATGAAGGACTATACTGACCTCTATATGAAAAAAAATTAAAAAACATTCGCATTTACCGATCGCTAGTAATCGTGACCACGCTCTTATTTAATCGACTGTATGTGAATACTATGAGAATACTCTGTAGGGTATCCTTTCCGTTCACGCGGTCCGCTAGAGTCGTCTAAAATTGGAAATAACAGTTAATAAAGTTAAAAAACGTTGTAATTTTTTTCAACAAAATAGTTAAATTTTTAAACAAAAATTAAAATTTTCATCAAAAAACCTGAATTGTATACTAATGTTTAAAAACATCCTAAAATATTTCAAATCCTTTACAATCTCTTAAAACTTTTTTAAACTCTTGAAAATTCCTTGCAATTTAAAAAAAACCCTGAAATATTTTCAATCCTTGAAAATTTTACACTAAATTATTAAAATCAATGGAAAATTCCTTGGAATCTATTAAAGTATTCTAAAATATATCAAATCTTTCAATATCTCATATTAAATACTGTAATCAATTAAAAATTTCTTGGAACCTTTTAAAATACTCTCAAATATTTCAAAAACTTCAAAATCTTTTCAAACACCTTGACACCTTTTAAAGATTTCTGAAGTACTTTTGAATGTTTTTTAATAACTGCTAAAATTGTTAAAATTCTTTGAAATTCCGATAATCTGGAGATTATTTATGAAATAAACTTTTTTTGATTGCCTGCAAACAAGGTTAGTTCCGGGAGATTAGTTACTCGGTTTATTTGTAATTCCAAAGTTTTCGGCCAAAAATATTGTGTAGTTTGGAAGTAACGCTCGGGTGAATTGTAACACACATAACCTCGAAAAATACACGCACGTAGTTAGCAATATCAAAACTTTTTTGATAAAAAAAAACACAAAAAAAAGTGCGTAGGGACATGCCCTTCATATTTCTTGAAATTTTAAAACAACCCTATAATATTTGAGATCTTTTAAAATCTCATACTATATTGCAATTCCTTCAAAATATTTTGACATAACTTGAACTCCTTCAAAAAGATTTTTAAACTACTTTTGAATTTTTTGGATAACCCTGCTAACTTTTTTTTATAATTCTTTGAAATTCCTTTAATTTATAAAAATAAATTAAGTATACTTCTTCGCGACTTGAACTTGTGCAGTTCCTTAATTTTTTATCACTTGAAATATGTGGTTGACTTTCTTTTTTTTAAGTTAAATATTTAGAAGTTGCTGTTGATAATCGAATGATTTTTCGAGCTTAATCTTTTTGCTTAATCTTGCATTAAATTTAAGGATCCGTGACAAAAAGCCCAAACGACAAAGCGCCCGCCCAATAAGAATCTCGCTCCGTGAAAAAGGCCCGATAATCAGAGAGCAAGTAGGGGCGTGCTCATACATACATCGATCGCGATAAAGCGACTCGCTCTCAGATTCGCAGGCCTTTTTCACGGAGCGCGACTCACATTGGGCGGCCGCTTTGTCGTTTGGGCTTTTTGTCACGGATCCGAATTTAACCAGCTATGGATAATAATTGTAGCAAGAATAAACAAAATGTACAAATGGATTTTAAGGTAAAATACTGGACAGTTAAAAAACACAAAATTGGCTCATTTATCTCTCAGATTTTAGCCGTCAAAAATGCTTGTTACGCGATTGAACAGTTTAACTCGGCATAAAATACCAACCATCTAAATTCTAAATCTACCTGAGTCAAAGCCGATATCAGGTTGTGTAATTGCGGTATACATGCGATCTGGGGGTTTTGCCACAAATGATCGCCATATTTGATCGAATGATCGCGCGTGCGGCAACAAGGTGAGAAAGCTTTTAAAAATAGTGTACGCTTTTTTGAATTATGTGAATTATAACAAAACAACATTTTGGAATAAAAATAGAACTTAACTAAAATAATAACGTACATGGTATCACAAGTCTGTTTTGATCGATTTTAACATTTTGACGTTTAGAGATAAAATATAAACAAAAGCAGGTCATTCTGATGCACTAAAAAATCGTACTGAATTCGTTCAATCATTTAGTAGTGTTTAGAATTTGTTAATATTTATTATTACGTGCTGCAGAAGGGTATGCACGTTTATTCAATTTCAAAAAATATAATATCGATATGACTTCATTATTGATTTAAAAATTATTTACTATATGATTGGTTTCATTACATAAGTATATAAAAATTAAATTTCAATTATTATATTATTAGAAAAATTGAAAAATCACCTTTTATAACACAAATATTTCTAATTTACAGTTCTTTCTTTTTTAAACTTATTGATAGTATGTATATCCTTTCAAGTTTTATAAATATTATTTAATGCAATTATTATTGTTTGACTTTGAAAAAATGTATTTTTGATTTCATATAAAAATATTTGTTTAAATTTTACTTTAAAACAAAACGTGCACTGTAACCGCACATATGGTAGCACGCTGTGCTGGACATGGTGCACACAGAGTGTTCTCACCTTGAGTGAACATTGAGCACCCTCACCTCATACATACATCGTGTTGCGTTCCTGGCGACACATCGTGTTGTCACATTGTGTAGTTACAGTGCGCCCTCACACATTGTTTTCTGAGTTAGTTTCCAATAAATCTTAATAGTTTTCATCCACTTAGTAGTTTTAACTATGCGAAATAATTAAAAAATGGTTAAGCTTAAATTAAAATGCATTTTCAAAATTCTACCTCATGGTTTCGCGAGTTGACATTTTGGCCCCATTGAAAAATAATCACTTCTTCGATTCACTGGTACCTTTAACCTATCGTCAGCAGTTTGCCATTCCTCTTTAAGATACACGTTTTATACGACCTGAAATACGATTGAAACGCGGCCAATCGTTTCTTGTTTCCTGGATGCCTTCCATGTTAGAACCAAAGAATTAATTTTAGTGGGTCGTTGGTTTGGAAAAATAAGCCCATCATGAATGTTTTCCTCGGCCCATTTTTCGATAAAGTACGTAGTCTTTCAACAAAAGGAGTTCAGTGCATAATAAACGGGGCCGAAATTTTCCTGAAAATATTTGCTCTGACATGTTTCGTGGATTCCGTATCCCGTTCCCCAGTGCAAATATTTGTCTAGTTTAAGGGCATGTTCTTCGGTGATCACTTGACAAAACTAGTTTCCGGTTATTAGCATTTTTTTGGTGTTCACTGTATCCACACGGATTGAGATATAATGCTTAAAATTTGACATATTTAATAAAACACACTAAAGAACGTTTTTATACGTCAATACGTTTATAATTTTTAATAAAGTTTATTTATAAATTGATGAAATAGGATATTACTAGGTTTATTTGTAAGTACAAAGTTTTCGGCCAAAAATATTGTGTAGTTTGGAAGAAACGCTCGGGTTACGTAATAGGATATAGGGTAATAGGGTAATAGGATATTACCATTCGGGTTATAGCACTTTGCCGATAATTTTTGTTTGATGAATTTCAGATTATTTGATTCGCGTATATTGAGCACTGACACAAGTTTTTGATTGAATCGTCTAAACATCTACAAAAATTAATATCAATAAAATTTGCACATTCGTTGCAAATCAACAAATAAGTATCTGCACACACGTAACCTATCATTATTTTTGGAGTACTTTTAGCAATTTATAGCGGAGAAAAAGAAAAACTTTGAACGTCGATAAAGTTGAGATCACGTGAGTATGTTTGTTCATGAAATTTTTGTGTAAAATGATTTTCATTTTTATGTCCTAAAAATAAAAGATAAATTTCAAATTGGAAACATGCCAACACCAGTAATGTGCTCAAATTTGCTCTTTGGAGTTCTTCAACAAACTTCCATAATTCTTGACGTCTAATTTTAGAATTTGAATCGATCAGCTGATAACTAATCTTGACAGAGAACCGACCGGCGCCTTTTCTTTCGTCCACGGGTGAAATTTTATTTTTATTGGTTTTATTATTAACTCTGGATTATTTCATACCAGTACAAAAAATCCACAAGAATATTTTGCCATTGAAAAATTTTATCTATTTTCTGAAGATGCATAGATAGCACTTCGACGTTTTTCGTGTATCACATTCCAAGATGTTCCTCGATTTTGTTAAATTAAGGCATCTACTTTGTCGACGTTAAAAGTTTGTTTCCTATTCCTATAGTATTTTACTAGAAAACTAGCTTTGTAATTATAAACATTTTATTATAACAAACGTTCCTTAGTGCTTTCTATATAACTTTCTAAATCTTGAACACAATATCTCTAACATGTGGACGTAGTGACGACAAAAAAAATGAAAATCATTCAACACAAAAATTTCATAAATGAACTTAGTCACGTGATCTCGACTTTACCGACCTTCAAAAATACATTCTTTCTTCGCTAGGAATCGCTAAAAATGCTCCAAAAATAAGTATAGGTTACGTGTATGCAGATACTTATTTGTTGATTTACAATGAATGTGCTGTGCGAATTTTATTGCCTATATTAATTTTTGTAAATGTTTAGACGATTTAGTCCAAAATTTGTGTCAGTGCTCAATATACGCGATTCAAAAATTCTGAAATGCATCAAACAAAAATTATCTGCAAAGTGCTGCCACTCGAATGGTAATTTCATATTTTATTAATTTATAAATAAACTTTCTTAAAAATTCTAAACATATTGATGTATACAAACGTTCTTTCGTGCTTTTTATTAAATATATCAAATTTTAAATACGATGTCTCAATCCGTATGAACACAGTGAACACCAAAAAAAGATTTTCATGACCGGGGACTAGTTTGGTCACGTGGTCACCGAAGAGCATGCCCTTATCGAATGATATGGCTGCAATCAATTTTTAAATCTAGGCGAATCGGTTAAAAGTAACCCTGATAATAAACGTTCTGGGAACATCAAATATTCTCTGTTAAATACCGTGCCAAAGGAGAGGAACGTGAAAGAAACGTTAAACCACATGAAGAGCCCAACAACTTCTAAAAAACCTGTTTTTGGAGTGAAGGGTCCATCTCCATTAATAAATTAATTGTATTTTAACATTATTTTCGGTGTAGTTGCAGATAGCATGCATTGATTTACTGAAGTGAGCGAACAATTTGCAACAAAATGGTTTGTCAATGCAAAAAATCTGGCTTATTCTCCAAGCAAATGATTTCTGACATTCATAGACTCTTGAGCAGTCTTAAAGCGCCTCATCAAGTAGTACGATTAACGCGTTCGTTTTCTGATAAAGAATTCTGGAAAGCGCAGGAATGGGAAAATTGGACCTTATTTTATAGTTTACCAATTCTAAAAAAAACATTTTACCAATAAAATTTCGTATGCACTGGGCTCTTTTCGTTGAAGATATGTCTTTATTACTAAAGACAATGTTGAGGTGCATGAAATAGATTGGGCTGATCAATTGTTACATGAGTTCGTTGCTAAAACGGAAATACTCTATTCAAAAGTATCTATGACCTTTAGCGTTCATTTACTTTCACATATGACACGAAGTGTCTATGATTGGGGACCACTCTGGTCTCATAATGCATATGCATTTGTATCAGGAAATGGGAAATTGTTAAAGGTTATCCATGCTGCAAAGGGCCTTCACCATCAGATATGCCGAAGAATCAGCTTGCAATAGGTATAGCGTGCTTACTTTAAGAGATCGCTTATACCCTCATTGTTCATACAATGTAAAACACCTTTGTAATAATATTGGCGTCACCATAGTTCAATAGACTTTACAGATTTCCACAACCAGATATTTTGGTTCTGGGTTTCATGCGGGCAAGATCTGAACAGAAATAATAAATCTTTTCGAAAAAGCTCTTGTGTATCACAAGATTGCAAAAAATAGTTGTTTGTATATGGAATCTATAAAAAATTAAAAAACGATCAAATAGTTAATTTGCAAAGTTAAGTAACGACTCTTATTCTAAGTTAAATTACTTTATTGTGGATTCATTTACTCAAAGAGACCCAGTGGGCACAAAATTTGGCGACGTCTTTACGACATCGTTAGGACAAATTTACGACATCCTATGTTCATGTCGTTAAGTCGTCTTTATGATATCGTAAATATGTCTTATGATCTGACGATGTCTTTACGATATCGTAAAGACACTGTAACGACATGGACATAGGATGTCGTAAAATTGTCGTAAAGATGTCGTAACGATGTCGTAAAGTCGTCGCCAAATTTTGTGCCCACTGGGTCTATTTGAGTAAATAAATCCACAATAAAGTAATTTATCTTAGCATAAGAGTCGTTACTTAACTTTGCAAATGAATTATTTGATCGTTTGTTATTTTTTATAGATTTCATATACAAGCAACTATTTTTTGCAATCTTGTGATACTTCCATACAGTAGATGCCTTGATTTAACAAAATCGAGGAACATCTTGGAATGTGATACACGAAAAACCGTCTAAGTCCCATCTGCGCATCTTCAGAAAATAGTTAAAATTTTCCAATGGTAAAATATTCTTGTGAATTTCTTGTACTGGTGTAAAATAATCCAGAGTTAATAATAAAACCAATAAAAATAAAATTTCACCCGTGGACGAAAGATAAGGCGCCGGTCGGTTCTCTGTCAAGATTAGTTATCAGCTGATCGATTCAAAGTCAAAAAATAGACGTTAAGAATTATGGAAGTTGGTTGAAGAACTTTGAAGAGTAAATTTGAGCACATTGATGGTGTTGGTATGTTTCCAATTTGAAATTTTTCTTTTATTTTTAGGACCAAAAAAATGAAAATCATTTCACACAAAAATTTCATGAACAAACTTAGTCACGTGATCTCAACTTTATCGACGTTCAAAGTTATCGCTAAAAGTGCTCCAAAAATAATGATAAGTTACGTGTGTGCAGATACTCATTTGTTGATTTGAAAGAATGTGCAAATTTTATTGCTTTTATTAATTTTTGTAGATGTTTAGACGATTTAGTCTAGAATTTGTGTCAGTGCTCAATATACGCGAATCAAATAATCTAAAATGCATCAAACAAAAATTATCTGCAAAGTGCTATAACCCGAATGGTAATATCGTATTTTATCAATTTATAAATAAACTTTCATTAAAATTATAAACATATTGACGTATACAAACGTGCTTTTGAGAATAACGGTATTCTGAGGCTAGACCTACTAAAATTCTAAGATTAAATAAAGGCGAGTGCTAGAGGCACAAAATATAAAACTATTTTCTTGGTGCACTAAAATTTTGCTGCAACTACAGACGTAATGGCCAGGATAAATTTCCTGTATCCAAGACCAAGATTTTGTGCAGTAAAAATTTATCACCCGTCAATCACCCTTAGCTTTTTAGGAGTGGACGATCGTAAATTCGATCGAAACCTGTCCAAAAAGTGGCTAAATCTGGTTTTCAGGTAAAGAGAACATAGTCTCGGTCATGGACATAGGAAACAAGGGACTAGGCATGCCATTGCGGGAGTGATGCAATGAGGTGGGAGGTCCGCCACCTTTTGATGTCCCGCGACAAACATGGCAGCGCCCACATGTTTATATTTTACATGCACAGTTTGTTAGCAAAAATGCTCGTGTGCATAATCAAATGGCACATCGTAAGATGACGGCTCTCCCCACTCATGGAATTCTCCCCCCTTCCGTGGATTCAACCCCGCTCACCCAAGTTAGGATGGCGTCCATGGTCTCGGTAGATTCTTAAGCCCGAGTAAAAGGGTCTACTTTGAAAAGTCGATAGATATTCTCCTGAGAACTTCTTTCTCGCTCTCAGAAGAGCATCGTCTCTGTCCCTCTTAGAAGTTAATCCATGCACCTGCATTCCGAGGGCGCCTCGACTCAGACCAGCTCCTACGCATCAGGTGTGTCACCCTTTTATGGTTGACAACAGAGATGAGGTGGGGGATTGCCGATCCCACATATTCAATTTCCAAGGATTTTCGACAGCGCCCCCTCTTAGCTGAGCTTTTTCGAACTAAAATAAAGCGCCCCTAATTATTAGTAGCCAGTTTACAAACTGAAATAGATGATAGACGGTTTTACTGGAGAGGTCAAATAAGGCGACATTTTTCCAGTTTGACAATGTTGGTAGAAAAGATCAGAGTGGGTAATTTCGCTTATATTGTCTATATTCAAGTTTGTAAACTGGCCAGGTAAAGGGGGAGGGTCGTTAAGGCCGGTTTTTGGCCTAATTTATTTTTGGACCAAAAAATCTGAAATATCATGGTAGTATCTTATAAGTATCCCGAGTCGATTGCACGCTAAACGGACTACCCTCCACCCCCCAGCCTCCCCCCCCTACAAATATAGGAAACACCACTACCCACCAACTGTATTTTCGAGAGATTTGACACTCTTAAACATGTATTCTGAGGTTAGCTCGGGTTTACTATGGTTTTCGGGGTCGCCGAATACAAATCTGGCGTCCTTTGACTTTTATCGCGTCAGGTTCAAGGTCATTGGACGGTCAAATCGAGAGAAAACGGTAAAAAAATCCAAAAAAAAATACGTTATAGGTTTTTGGAGTCGCTAATTACGAATATGGCATCCGTTGAACTCTATCGCTTGAGGTTCAAGGTCATTTGAAGGTCATTTGAAGGTCAAATCGAGAAAAAATGGTAAAAAAATTTAAAAAAAATATGTTATAGGTTTTTAGGGTCGCTGATTATGAACCTGGTATCCGCTGACCTTTATCGCGTCACGTGCAAGGTCATTTGAAAGTCAAATCGATAAAAAACGCTGAAAAAAATGTCACTCCCATGACCTTGAACCTGACGCGATAAAGGTCAGCGGATACCAGGTTCGTAATCAGCGACCCCAAAAACCTATAACATATTTTTTTTTAATTTTTTTACCGGTTTTTCTAGATTTGACCTTCAAATTACCTTCAAATGACCTTGAACCTGAAGCGATAGAG
>NC_046659.1:29943506-29962342 GCF_010883055.1 Belonocnema kinseyi | reverse complement strand
ATCGACTCGGGATACTTATAAGATACTACCATGATTTTTTCAGATTTTTTGGTCCAAAAATAAATTAGGTCAAAAACCGGCCTTACCGACCCTCCCCCTTTGGGATGCTTTAATTAAAAAGTTTACATAAAAGAATCGGAAAGATCTTGAGGGAATTTTTATAATTGTGCACACTTAAACATTTTTAAGATTTTTGTTTTCAAGTTTGTTGTTTTTTATTAGAAAAGTAATTTTCTAGGTTATAAATTCTTCTTTTTATTGAAAATTAAACTTTTTTTCAATCCGTTGTTTTTGGGTTGAAAACTAAGCTATTTTATTTGTCTTTTTAATGCTTGAAAGTTAATCTTAGTAGAAAATTCATTTTTTGTGTTACAAATTTAAGTTGTGTTTAAAAAATATTTGGTAAATTTTCGGAAATATTTTTTTTAATCACTCAGAATCTTCTAAAATTTCTAAATGTTTTAAACGGAAGCAAATTTTTCTTAAAATTTTAAAAAATATTAAAAAATTTAAAAACTTGCCTTAAAATATTCCGATTTTTTCGCGGAATTTATAGAAATGTTTAAAAAAACTTAATATTTTTTAAACTTTTATCAAAAAATGAATATAAAAAAATCCTTTAAAATTTTCGTATTAATCTTAAGCATATTCTTTCATTCTCTTGAAACCTTTCAAATTTTTAAAAAAGTTTCTAAGCATGTAATTCAAAATCTTTCAAAACCGATTTTTTAAAAAGAATTTCTTTAACGTTTTTTTTTTTTTTTTGGTGTAGTGAAATTGGAAAAATGTGTTGAAGTACAGTTCAGTCGAAAGGCTAATTATAACTTTTGTGTTACGAGAGGTATGAATGTTGATTTAAAAAACAATTGGGGCATAACGTAAGTTAAGTATTTCTTTTACACAAAACCTGGACAGGGGTTTTTTAATTGAAAGATTAATTTCAAAGACTATTAATCAAAGTCTTAATAATTATTTTAGTAAGCCATGGCAATAAATGGTGGAAATTTAAAATCCTTATTGGAAATGTGTGTTTTTTTGTTTGTTTAAAATTGAAATACATATTTTTTATATTCGCTGTTTTTCAGTATAAAAGAAAGCTTGCATGAAAATTCCTTTTTTGTATTGAAAATTCCAATATTTGGTTAAAAATTAATTTTTTTATTAAAAATTTTGGATTGAAAATTGAAGTATTCACCAAGAAAGTTTGTTGGTTTAAACTGTAACTATTATATTTCTTTTTTCATTGGTTCAAGATTAATCTTCTTAGTTGAGTATACTTTTTTTCTATAATATTTAACTATTTTTTAAAAATTCGTTGTTTTTATAAATATTTTATAAGTATTAGGGAATCTTTTAAACTTCTAACATATTTTTAATCACTTCAACACTTCTAAATTCTTCAACACTCAAATTTTTCTTACCATTTTTAAGTCCTAAGAAATTAGAAAATTGCCGAAGATATTATGGATTCTTTCTCAGCATATTTAGAAATGTTTAAAAATTTTCTCTAACAATTTATTTTTAAAAACAAGAAATCCTGCAATGCATTTCAAAATTTGCAAAAAGATTTTTAATTTGTTCCAAAACCTGACTGATTGCATTCTGTATGAATATGATTTTAGTGGATGTTTTCAGTTTGTTATTTGCTGAAATGCCGACAAATGTTGAGCGAAATATAGATTTTTTAGGATTTCGAAAGAAAAAGCTTTCTAAAAATTTTGAATTAAGTTTGAGAGAATATTCTACAACTTTTTCAAAACATTTTAAAAATTACCAATAAAGATTCTGGAAAATTTTAAGGTATTTTTCATAATTTTTCACAACTAAAAAAAAATAGGAAAAAGTAGAATTCTTTTAAAATCTAATTTTAAAATTTTTTAAATAATTATAATATGGAGAAGATTTTTAAAAGATAAAACCAAATTTAGATTTCTGAAGATTTTGAAATAAAGTTTTGGATTATATTTCATAATTTGGAAAGATTTTAAGAATGAAAAAATGTTTGGCCTAACATTTCGGGGAAAGTTTTAATTTATTTTTTATTTAAGAAACAAAATTTTTAAAGTAAATTTAAAAATATTTTGAAACTTTTTAAAACATTAAAAAATGCGTTGACTCAAGAATCCGGTAAACAGAAATATCAAAACTCAGAAATTTTCGAAAAAGTGAATATTTATATACCACCCAGTTCACTGTCGTGAGACATGGCCATAGGTGGCCATTGTCAAAAAATTATCCAAGTAGAGTAGAGCACCTGCAATTGATCCATTGATAAACTACAAACTTTGAAAACTTAAATTACTAAATTGGAAGGAAGGTTATGTAATAATAGAAAAACAACAATTTTGAGCCGTATATATAAATAAATAAATTGGCTCGTTGGAAAAAGTCTGAAAGGCATAAAACACCACCGAAAAGGACTTACAAAAAAATTCGGGAATAAAAAAATAAAAAGAAGTGCCCCTTGCCTCTAACAAACTAAAAATAAATAAAATCACTTTATATAATATAAACATAAACAGTTAAAACACCAATGGGTTGAAAATTGATATATTTTGTTAATTAGATTTTTTTCCTAACATTAAAAAAAACTGCATCGTGTTTCAAATTATTTTAAATAATTTCAAGTTTTAAATTAATTTTGAATCTTTTTTTAAATTAAAATTGTAGCGTTTAAAGTTAAAATTTAGCTCATTACAATTTTAACAATTTAAGGCTTTCTATTTCAAAGCATTCTGTTCAAATTTGTATAGTTTTTAATACTTGTTTATAATGGATTGTTTTAAATAAACGGTCAAATATTGCTAATAATTGACGCAGTTTTCTTTTTTTAATTAAAAAATTTCAAATTGAATGGGGTGAAAATAAAATTTTTTTAGACTGAAATAATATTTGAAGTCATAATTGAAAATAATTTTAAAAACTAATATCTATTAATACTTTAATTTTGAACGGATTCAGAATCATCTTCTAAAATCAATTATTTTTCAATTTTTAATATCTTAAATTCAATTTAAAAAATTTTATTTAAAAATTCTTTCAATTAAAAAAAAAATCATAATCGAAAGCAAATAAGTTCATTTTCTATCAAGTAATTGGTGTTTTAACTAATACAATGTACAGAATAAAATTTCAACCGAAAATGGAATAGTTCAATTTCCAGATAAAAACTGTGATAAAAAAATGAATTGAACAAGAAAAAAAACGAATTTTCAACAAAATTGTTAAATTTTCAAGGGAAAAGGTGAATTTTCGACCAAGAAGGTTAATGTTCTATAAAAAAAACGATTGTTCAACTTAACCAATATATAGGATTAATTTTTAATCAATCCTATAATAGTTACAGTTTCAAATAAAGATAAATAAGTTTTAACAGGAAAAATGAAATTTCAACAAAGGTGTTAAGTGAAAAATACGAGTTTCTAATCAAAGAGTTAAACATTCAACCAAATAGTTAAATTTTTTAAATTTTCAGTTTCAAAAATGCATTTTCAACGAAAGAGATGAACCTTCAAATGAAAAAAATAAAACAATTTTAACAAAGTAGTTGAACGTTTGATAGAAAAGAGGACTTTTTTACAAAATAGTTACATTTTCAACAAAATAATTATTTTTTCTACCAAATAATTGAGTTTTTGTCCAAACGAGATAAATTCCAAAATCGCCAATTTCTTTAATTTAATAACGTAACCTCAAAATATACGCATATAAAGAGGCGCGGGGAGTATTCTATTCATCAGAATCGTCATCATCGAAATCTGGAAATATTAAAATCCTAATCTCTTGATTTCATTTCAAAGCAGATAGAGATATAAATAGAACCGCCGAAGTGTTCCGACCAGAAATCGTGCACCTTCGAGTTTTCAAATTCAGAAGGGGAGAAATGAGTTGCGTGCGTAACCCAGTCATCGTCTCCTACTATATTTACACGGACATAGCCTTGCATAGATTGGAGTGAACCTCGTTTCAAATCTGGGATCACTGTGCGGGACGACATGGGAAATAAGTTAAAAAATTACGTATTATAAAATTTAAAATATAAATCCAAAACTGTCCGCCCTGCAGGCGGAGTCAAGTTTGAAAACTACTTAATAACTTATATGAAACTGTCTTAACTTAAAATTATGGTCTTTCTTCCGATAATAATAACAAAAACTGTAACTTTCCTGGCCGACCGAAGGAAACCGAAAGGAGCCTCTACAAAGTACCCTCAAGACCCCACTGAGTCCCCCTTCGGTTTCTTCTTAAAAAACTCAAAGAAAAAAAACAGCAAGATCAACTTTTAAATTGTAAAAATTTGGATTCTAGGTTAAAATTTCCATTAGAAACTTTTTTTCTAATTAAAGCCTAAAAACTAGCTTTTCTGGAAAAATCAATTTTAATTCGTTTTTAACTTCAACTCGTGCTCAGTCAGTTCACTTTTAGGATTTTTCAATACAATTTTAAGAGAATGTAGTTTTAAATGTCCTTCGACTGATAAAGCAAAATGTATTTAAAATTTTATTTTAAAAAATTGTTATTAATTTTTTTCTGATACGTGGCACTTATCGGACTTCTCTAACTTCCAGCGTTTCGTTTATGGAGCGAATTTTGAGCAACGAAAAACTTTCAGCTAGAAAGTTGTTAACAACAGTACAAAGAAGTTTTCTGGAAAATGTTAGCCCAATCGAATTGATATTCCAGAAATTATTAACGTCTTAAGGGCATGTGATACTTAGAAAATTGGCGATTAGACCAGTTTTAGGTTCCCCCGGCTTTTTTCTAGAATAGTAAATATTTTGTCTAAAAAATTGGGAAATGATAGCCAACATGCTAACGGACGCCCCGACACACTTTTTTCTAAAATAATTCAAAAAGGCTTTTATTTAGCAAAATGTGACTAACCTTGTTTGCAAGCAATCAAAAAAAGTTTATTTCATAAATAATTTCCAAATTATCGGAAAGGCAGAGATGAAAAACGACGCAACCTCAAAATAATGAACACGCATACAATTTTTATTTAGCACAATACATTTTTTGTCATTATCCCTCAAAAAAGAGTCCAGGGACGTCCGTTATGATATTTTATAGCATCTCCGAATTCAGTTTTTAAAAATTTTACAAAAGTAAAAACTAATCAAGTAATCAGGTAATATCAAAGTATTCTGCATAAATAAATAATGGTGCATAATGTAAAATAATTTAATATTATGTAAAATAGAATGGTTCTATTTTTATGACAAACTGTACAAAAGTAAATCAAAACAAACATCCTCCACGAAAGGACATACAGAACCATACAGAAAAAAAGTCTGTATGGAAAAAGTTTGTTATTGTCATGTAAGATCCAAGAAAATCCATACAGTCTTAACATTTCTGTATGGATATGTATGGAATGTCCAACAGAAGATGTACTGGTTTCTAATGGCTTCTGTATGGATTTTGAATTTTGTTTGGGGAATGCCACATTCGACCATATGCACCCCAGGGTCTATATGGTCCCGTATGGAGTTTCCTATAGAAGAGGATCTGGTTCCTATATGGATTTGCAATTCATTTTCGGGGATTTCACATTGGACCCGACGAACCCCCGAATCTGTATCGTTTTGTATAAAATTTCCTACAGAAGAGAATCTGGTTTCTGTATGGATTTGCATTTGGATTTGGGAAATACCACATTGGACCATACGAACCCCAGGGTAAGTATGGTCCTGTATAGAGTTTCCTACAGAAAAGAATCTGGTTTTTGTATGAATTTGCAATTCGATTTGGGGAATGCCACATTGGACCATATAAAAACCCAGGTTTTGTGTGACTTTGTATGGAATTTCCTACAGATGAGGATCTGGTTTTTGCATGGATTTGCATTTGGATTTGGGAAATACCACATTGGACCATACAAACCCCAGAGTCTGTATGGTTCTGTATGAAATTTTCTACAGAAAAGGATCTGGTTTTTGTATGGATTTGCAATTCGATTTGGGGAATGCCACATTGGACCATATAAAACCAAGGTTTTGTATGGTACTGTATGCAGTTTCCTACAGCAGAGGATCTGGTTTCTGTATGGATTTGTAATGCGATTTGTGGAACACCATATTGGACCATATGAAACCCAGGGTTTGTATGGATCTGTATGGAGTTTCCTACAGCAGAGGATCTGGTTTCTGTATGGATTTGCAATTCTTTTTCGGGAATTTCACATTGGACCATTCGTACTTCCGCATCTGTATGGTTTTGTATGGAATTTCCTACAGAAAAGGATCTGGTCTCTGCATGGATTTGGTAAATACCACATTGGACCATACGAACCCCAGAGTCTGTATGGTCCCGCATACAGTTTGCTACAGAAGAGGACCTGGTTTCTGTATGGATATAATTCATTTTCAGAAATTTTACATTGGACCATAAGAACCTCCGCGTCTGTATGGTTTTGTATGGAATTTCCTACAGAAGTGGATCAGGTTTCTGCATGGATTTGCATTTGGTTTTGGGAAATACCACATTGGATCATACAAACCCCAGAGCCTGTATATTCTGTAAGCTCGAATTCAGAGTTTGCCTGCAGTTGTCGTTTCCATCTGGGGACTTTAAGTGCTTCTAATTTTTCCAGACAACCATGATAATTTAACCATTTAATTTTAAGATCATCAGGTAGTCTGTCATCCCAGTCAAGTTTACGCAGCCAAAGTTCTTGCATTAAAATTGTTGGCACTATTATAACTGGAGTTATCCAACTTATAGGATCATACAACTTAGCTATTAATGAAAGAACAATCCGTTTTGTTGGATTTTCGACTAAGAAGAAGTCACTTTAAAAAGGAATGAATCGGACTTAGGATCCCAAAATAAACCTAGAACCTTCTGCTGAACATCCTCCGCCAATGGAAACTCGATAGCACGTTCGTGTTCTCCCGAGGGACAATCTTCCAATAGTTCGGGTTCATTTGCGGCCCACTTTCGCAAATGGAAACCGCCAGCTTCTAAAAACAGTGTTATTTGAGCTCGCGCCTGTTTAGCCTCAATCTGACTATCTGCACCAAACAAAACATCATCGAGGTAAATATTATTTTCTAATATAGTTTGGACTAAAGAAGATCTATTTCCTTCATCCTAAGCTGACTGCTTAACCACTTTGTTAGCCGAATAAGGAGCAGAGGCAGTACCGTAAGCAGCGGTTAAAAGTCTATAATCGACGAGCCTTTTATTAGGAGAAATCCAGAAAATTCTTTGATAGTCGCAATCCCGAGGGTCAACTAGAATTTGTCTAAATATTTTTTCAATGACAGTCATATAAACAAAGCAATGTGATCTCCAATTCATAATGATTGAAACCAAATCATTGAGAATCTTGGGACCGATGTGAAGATGAGAATTCAAGGAAGAATTATTGGAAGTTAAAATGGAAGCGTTAAAAACAACCCTCAACTTAGTAGTGGAACTACTTTCTCTTAAGATAGGGTGATGAGGCAAATACACAGTTTGTGGAAAACAATCCAATTCCTTTTCTTGAAGAAGTTCCATGTGTCCAAGGCTTTCATATTCTGATAAGAAACTGGAGTATTGAAACAATAATTCCGATTTCTCTGATAAATGACGAATTATAGTACTTTATTTAAAACGATCTTAGCTCTCTCCAGGGATACACCTATTTTTATAGGAGGACCGTTTTTGAAAGGTAAGCGTATCATGTAACGTCCGTCTTTTGTTCGTTGGTAATTCGTGGCGAAATGCTTATAACAAAACATTTCGTCGTTTGTCAAAGTATTTTGAAAGGGAACTTCCTCAAACTCCCAGAACCTGGTTAAATCTTCTTGCAAGACTTCTGCTGAAATAGCCTGATGTGCTATAATTGGAATGTTAATTTCTATTTTATTTGTGACTGAAACCGGCCCAGATAATATCCAACCAAAAACGGTACTTTGCGCAGTAAGACAACCCAATATACCCTGTTAGAAACCAGGAAGTAAACATAAGCCATATTTATCGGCTCCTAAAATCAAATCAACCTAATGGGAGCTAAAGGGATTTGGATCTGCTAACCCTAATTCTTTTAATTAATCTTCATTCCCCCTGTTAGATCTTACAGGAGGAGCATATGATGTAAGGTGTAGTAATACTAAAGCTTGTATGTGGACATTAGGACAGTTCTATTCTGTAGGAATTAAATTAAACTTGTAGGAATTAAATTAAACTCTGCTAGCTTTCTTGAAGAATCAATATTAACTCCTCCAACTCCATATACTACTGCTTTAACCTTTTTGTAGCGTGGACTTAATATTTTCATTGCTTGGAAGGAAATAACAGCCGTAGCGAGTAACGTTGAGCGCGACAAATTTAGATGATTATTCAGAAAATGAAACGAAACTTTATCATCTGCTTCTTTAAGCGCTACATGATTCACCCCCACCTTCACGGTGGAATTGCCGGGATCATTTGATTGTGACGCGAGAGAACCTGAAACTGCCAATTGAGAATTAACCGATATAGAGTTAGTTGGTGGTAAGGTGGGATTTGAATTATAATCGTCTGAATGGAACAAGGAATTATGTCTCCTACCGCACCTTTAACATTTGAATTTACTAACACAATTATGTAGTCGATGTCCAGGCGTGAGACAATTATAACAGCAATGATTATTTGTAGCAATTTCCCTACGCCTGTCCACAGACAGAGCTTTGAGTTGGTTGCATTTAAATAAAGGGTGATTATCGACTTTGAGCTAGAAGTTGCATTGTGGCTCCTAACTTCCGATTGTTTTGAAGTCCTACTCTTTTCTTGAGAACTCGCAACAGGTTTTGAAGCTTTAATAGCCTGCAAAATACGTATGCGAGTCTACAAAAATAAGTCAAGTTGCTGATAAGTGGGATAATCAGTGCTAGAACAAATATGCATCTCCCATTCCTTGAGAGTACCAGTATCAAACTTTTGAACCATTATAAAAACAAGTACATCACTCCAGTGTTCCGTTAAGCGTTTAAGATTTTTGAGAGCCGCCAATGACTCATTTGTTTTATTGCGTTAGTTTTTTAAGTCTTCCAGAATATTATTCGACACATTAGGAAGATTGATAGAGGCTTGTAAATGAGTTAAGATTAAAGCTCTCTTGCTATCAAATCTGGTCTTTAGCGACTCCCAAGTGGAGATAAAGTTAGCATCAGTTATCGAAACATGTCTTTAAATACCTTCAGCTTCGCGCTTTAAGGACAATTTCAAATAGTGTCATCTTCTCACATTTGACAAGGAATCGTTTTGAGTTATCAAAGCATTAAATAAATCGCAGAAATTCTCCCAATCCTTGTATTCTCCTGAAAACTCCGGTACAGTGATTTGAGGAAGTTTAACAGGCGAGGAGTCATGACGAATAATTTGAGACTGATTTAAACTTTCATTAGACTTAGTCTTAGGAGTAAGCAAGACCAATTGATTATATAAAAAATCTCGCGCATTGAGATAAGTATCTATAATAGCGAGATAATTAGACTTTGTGAAATATTCCAATTTCTCACTCTCAGCCGACGTAGTTGCAGCTTTAATCTCCAGATTTAGGGTTTCACAACTCTTCCAGTGTTGGTCAAGAGAAGAATGGATCCATTTTAGCAAAAGGAGCAAGAACACAGAACGAGCCTCTCTCATTATAGGTAAATTAAAGTTGTCATCTTACCACTGGAGAAGGTTAGTAATCGATGAAGTCTAAAATTAAATGTGTTGTCAATCATTCAAATATCAGCTGGCAAACCTGTTATTTCTTCCTTCAGGTGAAGAATAATGAAAGACCGATCCAGTGAAGAATGAGAGCATGAAAGAGTAAAGGTACAGACTGTTTGGAGAAGGACGGCTGCCTTGCAGTACGTGCAAGAATGTTGTCACCAGCTTATATCCTTGCTATATGACATCAAGCCGTCATCTTTTCCACCTAGTTTCTGTGCTTTCACTTAATAAAATTTCTCACTTTGGTCTTTTCTGTATTAATTTTACACTTTTGAATGTTTTTTCACGATCTTCTATCCGGCTCGAAAGACCGTTTGGTTTAATGTTTATGTTTATAAATATTAATTTTGTCGGATCAGGAATAGTCAGAGAAGAATCGTTCGAAATAATAATAAGTTCAGGTTTTGTTTTAAGTATAGAATACTTGGCAGACTACGACCATTTTTTAGAACCACACAGATCACTCACTCGTTTATATAGACATTTTTGTGAGATGCAATAATTAATGTCTTTATTCAGTTAATCACTTTACTGATCCAAAAAGATCGGCCTACAATCTGTCGCGATTTACTGCTGTTCGTACACTGTTTTTATCAAGCGACAAGGCTATCATCACACCCTCAAACTGAGAGATCACGTGACTTCGAACATTTACTTAAATAATAAGAAAAATAAAAATAGCTTTGAAATAGACGATGTCGATAAATTGAATAATTTTCAATAGTAGAAAATCTCATAAAGACGAAACATCACAACTTTAAACAGCCCCCAAGAACGCTAGGGTCTATATGGAACTATATGCAATTTTCTATTTGAGAATGCCATATTGAACCCAAAAAACACTCGATCCTTAAAATAGGATTTCTACAGACTATCCTAGGGACACATTTCATGAATAAAAATTTGACATCTCCTAGGAATATAAATTGGATATCTTAATTTCCATGAAACAAGAGGTCCCATTTGTATGAAATGGATATGCTGCAGATATACAAAACTTATAATGTTTGCGATATCCTTAGAATGACCAAGAATTATTATATAGGTGATATATTACTTTTATAAACGGAAAATATTTATTTAAATTATGTTTACTAGCTTATTGGCGTGTTGAAGCAGTGAAAAAGAGTTTCGTAAACGTTCAGCTACTGTGTATTGAAATCCTTATTTGAATTTAAAAACATTAGAAAACAAAGAAACCATAAAACGAATAGAATATCGTATGTACTAACTCTTAAACCATTAAACAACTTTTAGCCTAGAAATAATCTTTAAATAATTTGAATTAGAGTAAGTCTTTTCTTTCTCTTTGATCTCGAAATTCTTTGATTCATCGAGGTAAATTACTTTCTTTGGCACCTTTATAAAGCTATTATAATGTTTATAAGTGGCTTATTTTAAATTAAAAGTATTAAAATATGGAATTTAATAACGTTACCAAGAACAGATGTCTTCAAATTTTTAGAAATAACATATGTATAATGAACAATACTTCAAAACTGAGTGCCATTATAAAGGACTTATTAAAATACTTATTCCGGTTATTAAACTTCAGTTCTCTCGTTCCACAACATCTTGCGTTTCTGAATCGTTTCGAACTTTCGCCTAGGCACCATCTAACCCTCCTTCATCAGTTTCCAACTCTGACTCAAAATCAACATCGTTTGCAGACGAATTACTTTCAGCTGCACAGGCCTCTTTCACTTCTATTTTGCTATCATTATTTCTATTATCTTCATATGATAATCTAGAAAAAAATTGGTCCCAAGGTGTTACTTCTAAGAAATATTTAGTACAAATATTCTTATAAAACTTAAATAATTCTTTAGACGCTTATCCTGCAATATTACGTCTTCAAATTGTTTAGGCTTCTCTATGAAGTAATTTTCATTTTCTTTTTCATCATATGGAATAGTCGAATTACCTAAAAAAGAACGATCGCAATATTTTATTAACATGTTCAAAAATACGTAATGTATGAACATACTTTCGAAACGTAAGTTATATAAACTTACTTTTTAAATTTTTTGGCCGTTTTTTTGGTCGCGTGGGATGCTTCAAATCTTGAATTTTCTGGCCAATAATTTTACCAACTTTTGCAATTCGATTCCTATTTCGACCTCATTCAATCCAACTGTTGCATGTAATACCGAGTAATATCTGAAAATTAACACAACAAATTTTGCTCAACTTTTACTACAACAACAATATTTAAAATCAAATGAGTTCCCTCATTCACCAAGAAACAAATAATTGTATAATTTTGTTTGCCACCAACCGCTGCCAATTTCGTGTCATCCAGAGGTTTACTTTTAGTTTTGCTCGTGTTGCAAACGCTCCCTCCTACACTACTAATCACCAACACTTCAATCGTGAAAATCGCTACCCTTATATTTCTTAGAAACAGAGAAACCGACTCTTTGGCGTTAAAGCGGGATAGATTTAAAAGATTTCACAAGGATTTCAATCTTTTCTACAAATATTACAAAATATTTCAAAAATTTCACAAATATTACCGAATATTTGAAAAATAATTTAAACACTTCGCAAAGATTTCTTAAATATTTCGGATAGATTGAAAAGCTTTCACAAACGAATAAACGGGTTTTCAATCATTTCAAAAAGATTTCAAATATTTTGCAAAAATTTCAACGATTTCACAAATATTACCAAATATTTCGAAAATATTTCAAATTTGTTCACAAAGATTTCAATGATTTCCCAAGGATTTGACTAAGATTTCATCAATTTCACAAATATTATCAAATATTTCAAATATTAAACAAAGATTTCAATCATTTCCCAAGGATTTCACAAAGACTTCAAATATTTCGGATATTTCTTCTTTATTTATAATGTGTCCCATAAGGGTTTACATGACTTCCATTCCTTACAATCTTTCCGCTTATATCTATATTTTTTTTCAATCTTATCCTTTCTATATATACAATTATTTACAACTATTTACATAAGTCTTATATTTAGTGCCTTATCTCTATTTCATGCGATAGCGCAATTTAGGACTTATTAGCCAACGGGTGAGCGAGCGAAAGAAAGCGAGAGTGCAAGCGAGAGAGAGAGAGAGCATGAGAACGCAAATGCATCTTCGTCTACTTAACTTTTACCTTACCATTACTTACAAGCTTTCCGCTTCTAATCTAAGCGACTTCCGTTTCCTTTTTCTTTCACTTTTTATACCTCCATTTGCCTTTTTTTCACATGCACTCTTTTATTCTCTTTCATTCGCTCCTCTAGCAACCTCCAACTCCTTCATCCAGTCGTCTTCTAATCCATCCTCCCCTAGAATCTTAACCACATTCTTTTGCCAGCTTCCTTTATCTTCCATCCCTCTCTTACATCCTTCCCATACATTCTCCCATGTTTCCTACTCCCATTCACATATTCTACACTTTATGTTCTATTCTTCTTCCCAGTACATTCCCTCCCTTACCTCGTTTCCCAATCTGAATCTTGCTATTCTGGTCCACCTTCTCTCTCCTTATCCCTTTTCTCAATACTTTGTTACTTCTTTCTTTTTTATCATCTTATACCATTTTTTGTATTTTGATTCCTCAATCATCCCCCATCTTTCTATTAATTGTCTTTCCCTCTCCCTTTTTTCCAGTTCTTCATAGTTTACTCCAGTCCCGTCTTCTATTTCTCTATCATTAAAGAACTCTCTCCTTTCTTCTTCCCATCTCGTTAATTCGTTCGCTCTCCCTCCTCGCTTCTACCTCCATCAAACACTTTCTCGCCAACTCCCCTCCCTTTCTCTCCCACAGCTTCGTCTCAAATTTCCATGCCCTATTTCCCTCTCTAAAACTTCACTTATCCCTTTGCGCTTCTTCTCTCACCATGTATCCTGGCGTCCTCCAGTCTGCCTCTAGTGTCCACCTTATATACCTTTCTTGTAAACTCTCAATATCTTTCCTTTCTTTCCATCCCCATATCTCTGCTCCATAACCTAACACTGGCCATACCAGCGTATCAAATAACCACATTCTCCTTGTCCAATTTTTTAAACCTTCTTTTTCCTATTACCCATATCTGTTTCATTACCCCTTCTGCTTTTTCTATCCTTTCTCTTATATGAGCTGTATGACCTCCATTCATTCGCAAAATACATCCCAACTATTTATACTCTTTTACTTCTTTTAACCTAATTTCTCTAATCCTGTAATTTATCTTTTCCTTCCCTATCCTAACTCCGCCCCAAACTTTTCTCCTCATTTCTTCTTCCAAGTGTGATATTAATAAATTAAATAAAAGTGGGCTCAAAGGACATCCTTGTCTCACACCTCTCACTAACCAGGAACTATCTCCTACTTGCTCTTCTACCTTTACCCTGCTTTTTGTCTGTCTAAAAATTTCTGATACTCTCTTTATTAATCCCTCTCTTATCCCCTTTTTTACCATAACTTTTGGTATTTCGTCTCGGTCTAATGAGTCAAACGCCGCTTTTAAGTCCACGAACATGGCTATCATTGCCCCTTTTTCCCTTTTAATTCTCTTATTTACTAGATAGTTTAGAACATAAATGTTGCCCATTACCCCCATTCCTTTTCTAAACTCTGCCTGATCCGGTAACACGATCTTTTTTTCTTCAACTTCTATGGTATCTTCAATTTCTCCGCCAAAATAGTCGCATATACTTTATACAGCGTTGACGTCAACGTCACACCCCTATAATCTTTAACCTCCTCTCCTTTTCCTTTCTTTACTATTGGTATACTACTCCTTCTTTCCATAACTCTGGCCACCCCTCTTCTCTCCATACTCTATTACACATTATCCATGCCCCTTCCTTTAGTTCCTCCCCTCCATATTTCCATACTTAATTTGGAATCTCATCTATACCAGTTGCCTTTTCATCCTTCATTATTCCTAAAACTTCAACTTGGTTTACTCTTTCTCTTCTTTTTCTTTCTCTGTTTACTACCTTCCATATCACTTCTTCCGTCTTAGCCATCTCCGCCTCTTCCTCAAACCTTTTATTCTCTTCCTCTTTCTTTTGATAACACAACACAGTATATTCTTACTTTTTTTCCTGTATTCTCTCCCATTACTTTTTTCTTTTCTCCACTTTCATAATTCCTTTCTGACCTCCGTTCTTTCCCTTCATAGTCCTCATCCCACCCACTGCTACTTCCCCCTTTACTGACTTCATTTTTGTTTGTGCACTCTAATCCTATTTTTATTTCTTCTATCATTTTTTCCATCTACTCGTTCACATTTCCCTCTCCCATTTTGATATTTCTAACCTTTTCTCTAAACTGTTCTTTTCCTTCCCTTGACCAATCCCCCTTTTCTACACTTTTTTACATTTGCTCCTCTTTTATTTATATTGCTCTTGCCTATTTGTCCCTCTAATGTCACTATTAAGGGAAAGTGATCCGAATCAATATAATCACCTACCTCTAGAATCTTAACCTTCTCTCTTACCTCATCATCCACTAGCACATAATCAATTACCGTTTCCCTTTCACCTCCTGAGCGTGTATATTCTGCTTCTATATTTTCGTTTATGATATACCATCCTAATTCCTCCAAGCTCTTCAACAACTTTTTTCCCTCCCCATTTAGTACCTTATCTTTGGATTTTCTTCCTCTCTCTTCTCTCCATTCCCTTCCTGCTCTGTCACCTGTTCGCGCATAGAAATCCCCACCTATTATCAGCCTACTCTCTTCTTTATTTTCTTCAAACATTTATTTCATCTCCTCTGCTTTCTCCAGCATATCACCGCTCACATAAACCCCCACTACCTTCCACATCTCTCCTCCCATCATTACCTCTTCTACTATTAATCCTTTTTTTTGTTCTTTCCTGTCTTTCTTATCCTTACCTGTTATACATTTATTCCTTACTCTTATCACCGTTCCTCCTATTGCTCTGCCCTTTTTATTTTTCCTCTTTGCATTTTGCACTTGCCATTTGTAACCTCTTGAAAACCTTCTCCTTACTCTTTCCCATTTCTTTTCACCTAGCCCTGTATCCATCATTATAACTACATCCCATTTTGTCAAATGTCTCATAAATTGCCTATCCTTTCTCTCCAATCCTGCTATATTCCAGTAAAAAATCTTCCATTCTTCCGTACTTTCGTTTCGCATCTTTTTTTCCTTCCTACCATTTCTTATTTTCCTATCTCCTTTTCCTTCCTCTCCTAGTTTCCCTGCACTTAATTTCTTACTATCTGTTTCCTTTCTTTATCCCAATTTTACCACACTGCGTCTATCTGTATACTCCCATACTTAACACACGTTCTCTTTTCCTTTTTTCTTTCTTCTTCCGCTATTTTCCTCAATTTATATTGCATGTTCCTTTCTACCCATGTCAAATCATCCTCTATTCCCTCTGAACGTCCATATAATAACCTCTTCTTCGTCGTCACCTCCCTCTTATGTTCCCATTTCTTTAATTTCACCAGTACCATTCTCTTCCCTCTTTGAACTTCACTTCCTAAATTTCGCGTTTCCTCTATCTCCACCTTAGTACCAATCCTTTTTATTACTTCGTGCACCCCTTCCTTCAGCTCTTTCCCCTCTAATCTTATACCCTTGATTACTATGTTTAATTTTCTTTCTTCCCTATCTTTCCTTTCTATTCTTTGTTCTATTTTCTCAGCCTTTCCATCTCCTTATTCCCATTCTCTCCTTTTTTCTAACCTTTCCCTGATTTTTTCTCAGTTTTTTATTTCCTTCTTAATTTCAGCCATTTCCTGTCTAATTTTCTTCTTTAATTCCTCTCCTCTTTTCTCCTGCTTTTCTTCATAAATCTCCATTACCTCTATCATCACTTCGCGAATTTCCTTTAGTCTTTCCTCTTTCATCGTAACTTCACTTTCATCCCCGCTTCCGTTAGCCCCCTTACTATTATCACTCTTCCCTACCAAACTCTGCTTTTCCGGCGGCGATCTAAACATCTTTTGATATTTCACGCTCGCCCCAATATCTTCCTTCTCCTCACTGCTTTCTTTCTCCCTTCTCTCTTCCTTTTGATAAAAGCCTCGAATAAACCTACGCTTTTTGCCCTTAATCTTTCCTTTTCTATAGTTTTTTTATACTTCCCCCTTGCCTTCCTTTCCTTTATCTCTTCTTGCGGCATACTAAACACTTCCTGCTCCATATCTGTTTCTTCCGCGGAGATACTCCTCTGACCATGTCACAAATCTCCAAACAATCTCCCACACAAATCTGTCTCAATCCTCCAAAATATCTACCTCCCCTTTCCAATCTCACAATCCCTCAATTAATCTCTCACATCCACACCCTTCTACACACTTCCACAATCCACTCACCTCAAATTTCAGCACAATATCAGAAAAACTCAGCATCAACAATTCCCACTTCTTTACACTTTCATGCCGGAAACGGAAGTCCATTTCGGATATTTTCAAAAGATTTCACAAAGACTTTAATGATTTTACAAAGATTTCCAAAATTCCAAAAATATACTAAATATTTAGAGAATATTTTATAAAGATTTCAATGATTTTCCAAAGATTTCAAATATTTCACCAATATTTCGGATAGATTTATAAGATTTCACAAAGATTCCAATGATTTTTTTAATATATCACCAATATTTCGGATACATTTATAAGATTTCACAAAGATTCCAATGATTTTTTTAATATTTCAATTATTTCAAAAATATTATCGAATATTTCTAAAACATTTGAAATATTTTTCAAAGATTTCTAAAGATTTCAAAAAGATTTCAATGACTTTCCAAAGATATCACAAATATTTCAAAAGTTTCGCGAAAATTAATAATTTATGAATGATTTCCAAAATATTCCTAAGCGATTTCAGGGGTGGGAGCATTCCCCTCTATGCCCCCTAAGGTTCCGCCGAATCTTATTTGAAAACAATAAAAACAAGCTTTTTGGAGATTTCCGAAAATTCATGGTAAAATTACTGTGATCTTTGTTAAATGTATACATACAAATTTTTCGGAAATTTAAGGTGAAGGTTTTACTTTAAATAAAATTGAGTAAAAGTAGTAGAATCGACATTTGAGACAATTTTCTGTTGAAAATTACCTTGGGTGCAAATTAAATATGCATGTATGTAATATATAAGCAAAACTTTTACGCACACTTGCTTTTGTATGTGCATTTTCGTCATATGTATTCAATTCTGAGGCTGAGTCCAGATTGCGTGGAGAGGGTGCGACCAACCTTCTACTATTTGTTTCAGCAATTTCACACAATGACAAGCACTTAATAAGTCATTTTTTTGTAATAATGAAAAACATTTTGAAATTTTCCTCCTTCTGTTATGCACAGAATGATTTATTTTGTCTTTTACACTAGATAGAAAATAAAAATAATAAAATAATACAAAATTATTGTACATATTTTTCCTGCTGTGTCGTATATATAATTTCAAACTGTAAGTATTATGAAGAATTGAAATATTTAATTGCTAAAACCGAATTACTTCTAAAGCAATACTCTAATAAGGTTTAGTTGAAATTAAAAAATTTGTATTTAAGCCAAATAGCGAATTTGAATATTTTTTTATGAATTTTTTATTAACAATTGCAATAATTCTTTATAAGAATTTTATGATCACTATCATTATTTTGAACAAATATAAGAAGTTCAGGGTTTTGAATTTCATGTTTAATGATTTAAGCTTAATGGTCTACAATCTGAAAAAAAGGAATAAGTAAAACGGATTAAATAAACTATAAGCTGTAATTTTTTAGATTTTTTAAAATTTTTTAATCTCCCAAAATTGTAACTAGATATCTTATTACATGCGGACATGATAATGGCGAAAAAAAGTAGACACACCAATTTTAACGATAGTAGAGCATGTCTTAAATAAGAACTTCAAAATTCCCGAGTAAAATAATACGATATATAATCAAGTTCCTTAAATTCCTGGACAATTAAAACAAAAGGAAAGGATTATCAAGGAAACGACCAAACAATTACTTACCGTTTACACAAAAAAACGCTTCCACCCAAGGGCTGTCTTTGTCTTCCTGAACGTTGTAAGATTTATTGTTTGCAGGATTTTTAGCGTCGAAATAACGTTTTCGAATAATACGTTTTCTTTTGACCCGCCGCGAATTTTACCGTAGCCATATACTATTTTACTTTACAAATGCTGTATTCACAAGTATTCACAAA
>NC_046659.1:29932989-29943406 GCF_010883055.1 Belonocnema kinseyi | reverse complement strand
TTGTTTGAAATCCATACAGAATCCAGCCCCAGATTTGTTTGGAATTCCATACAGATTACATCCTCGGAATCTCCATACAAATCCATAGAGCCTGGGGGACTTAGCGTGCTTTTTGAAAAATCTTCTTTGGAAATTCATACAGAAACCAGCTCCAGATTTTTTTTGAATTCCATACAGATTACATCTTTTAGAATCTCCACACAGATCCATACAGCTGGAGGGACTTAGCGTGCTTATGAAAAATCTTCTTTGAAAATCCATGCAGAAACTAAAACAACTTTTGTTTAGAGTTCCATAAAAATTACATCATTTGAACGTCTGCCAATTCATGTTTGGAAATTGCATGTAGATACATACAGCATCAGGGACTTTTTTTCGATATCCATACAGAAAACAACAAACATTCTGTTAGGAATTCCATACCGATTACATCATAGGAATTACCATGTAGATCCATACAGATTTTTTCCTGGATGTACAGAAATTTTTCTGGATGTCACTACCATCAGAAACCAACAGGGACATATAGATACATATAGAAATTCTCTATGGATCTATATGGCATTAAATGAAGGGCATCAAATAGTTGAGATTCACCGGATTCTTAACCTTACGTGGACCTAGTGGGGTCTACGGGAACTCCTGGCACTCTATTTTGCAAAGCTGCCAGATCGTGGATGAAATTTACTCCCACCATATCTACCGTTTAGAAGCCGCAAAACAGAAGGTGCATGATTACCACTGTGAGTTCGCGTGTAAGCCGAAAATACACGATTCGACTTCGGTTTTCTGCTGTAGGATGATTGTCGATCTGAAAGCTTTGGAAGACTTCGGTGGTCTTCTATTAATATCTCGATCCCCATCTGAAATAAATTGAAGAAATGGGCGATTTGGATCATGTTTCGCGTGATTCTTAATTTCATGCATGCGTCGATTTTCATTTTATGTTTTTCAGGTGTATATAATATGGATATTATTACTATTATTTATATATATATATATATATATTAATGTTAATATTATAATTATAAAATAATCAAATATATGAATTTTGTACAAAAGAAATTTGTTTTCCATCAAGGCTAATTTTCTGTACAAAAAATTAATGTTTAATCATAGTTAAACATAAAATAGTTAAATTTGTAGTTAAAAAAAATTAATTTTTAACCAAAAACAAAATGAATTTTCTACGAAATAGTTAAATTTTCAGAAAACAAATTTTTCTAACTATATTGATAAATCACCAGCCAAAAAAAACTATATTTTTAACAAAGTAGTTCCACTTTCAACTAGAAAATATGAAAAAAATCGTTAAAATTCTTTGAAATCGCTTTAAATTATTGAAATTATTTGAAAATTTCTTAGAATGTATTAAAATATCTCTGGAAAATTCCTTGAAATTTTAAAAATACCCTGAAAATCCTTTAAAATCTCATAATAAATTATTAAATTCATTTTAAAATTACTTGAAATCTATTAAAATATCCTAAAATATATCAAATCCCTTAAAATATCATATTAAATTACTGTGATCGACTTCGGTTTCCGGCATGAAAGTGTAAAGAAGTGGGAATTGTTGATGCTGAGTTTTTCTGATATTGTGCTGAAATTTGAGGTGAGTGGATTGTGGAAGTGTGTAGAAGGGTGTGGATGTGAGAGATTAATTGAGGGATTGTGAGATTGGAAAGGGGAGGTAGATATTTTGGAGGATTGAGACAGATTTGTGTGGAAGTTTGTTTGGAGATTTGTGACATGGTCAGAGGACTGTGTTGATCGGGTTGGTAGTAGCAGGGTTAGGTAGCGACGCCGAAAGGCGAGACAGATACCAGACTGTGACGGTATATAGAGGCAGGAAAGCATAGAAGGCGGGAGGGTTTGAATTTGATTCATGGCTAGCGGAGCGAGTATCTCCACGGAAGAACCAGATCTAGAGCAGGAAGTGTTCAGTACCCCGAAAGAAGAGACAAAGGAAAGGAAGGCAAGGGGGAAGAAAAAAAACTATAGAAAAAGAAAGATTAAGAGCAAAAAGCATAGGTTCACTCGAGATTTTTATCAAAAGGAAGAGAGGGGAGAGGAAAAGCAGTGAAGAGAAGGAAGATATCGGGGCGAGCGTGAAATATCAAAAGATGTTTAGATCGCCGCCGGAAAAGAAGAGTTTGGTAGGGAAGAGTGATAATAGTAATGGGGCTGACGGAAGCGGGGGTGAAAGTGAAGTTACGATGAAAGAGGAAAGACTAAAGGAAATTCGCGAAGTAATGATAGAGGTAATGGGGATTTTTAGAGAAAAGCAGGATAAAAGGGGAGAGGAATTAAAGAATGAAATTAGGCGGGAAATGGCTGAAGTTCAAAAGGAAATAAAAAAATTAGAAGAAATCAGGGAAAAGTTAGAAAAGAGAATGCGGTCATTAGAACAAAAGCTAGCTAAACAGGAAGAAGATAATAATAAAAAGGTAGAGCAGACGCAAAGTGGGATGAAGAAACTTGAAAGATCGAACCGGGATTCTGGTAGGGGAGAGAGTGGGAATAAGGGAATATTGGTGCTAAGGTAGAGATAGAGGAAATGCGAAATTTAGGAAGAGAAGTGCAAAGAGGGGAGATAATGGTACTGGTGAAATGAAAGAAATGGGAAAATAAGAGGGAGGTGATGACGAAGAAGAGATTATTATATGGACGTCCAGAGAGAAGATAGGATGATTTGACATGGGTAAAAAGGAAGATGCAATATAAATTGAGGAAAATAGTGGACGAAGAAAAAAAAATGGAAAAGAGATCGTGGGTTAAGTATGGGAGAGTACAGATAGACGCAGTGTGGTAAGATTGGGATGGAGAAAGGAAAGAGATAGTAAGAAATTAGGTGCAGGGAAACTAGGAGAGGAAGGAAAAGGAGATAGGAAAATAAGAAATAGTAGGAAGGAAAAAAAGATGCAAAACGAAAGTACATAAGAATGGAAGATTTTTTACTGGAATATAGCAGGATTGGAGAGAGGGTAAGGAGAAAGTTTCGAAGAGGTTACAAATGGCAAGTGCAAAATGCACAGAGGAAGAATAAAAAGGGCAGAGCAAAGGGAGAAAAGGTGATAAGAGTTAGGAATAAATGTATAACAGGTAAGGATAAGAAAGATAGGAAAGAACAAAAAAAAAATTAATAGTAGGAGAGGTATAGATGGGAGGAGAGATGTGGAAGGTAGTGGGGGTTTATGCGAACGGTGACATGCTGGAGAAAGCAGAGGAGATGAAAGAAATGATTGGAGAAAATAAAGAAGAGAGTAGGCTGTTATTAGGTGGTGATTTAAATGCGCGAACAGTTGACAAAGCAGGAAGGGAATGGAGAGAAGAGAGTGGAAGAAAATCCAAAGATAAGGTACTAAATGGGGAGGGAAAAAAGTTGTTTAAGAGCTTGGAGGAATTGGGATGGTATATCTTAAACGAAAATATAGAAGGAGATGAGAAAGGAGAATATACACGCTCAGGAGGTGAAATGGGAACGGTAATTGATGATGTGATAGTGGATGATTTTATTGATTCGGATCACTTTCCCTTAATAATGTCATTAGAGGGGCAAAAAAGCAATAACAATATGAATAAAAGGGGAGCAAATGTAAAAACTGTAGGAAAAGGGGATTGGTCAATGGAGGGAAGAGAACAGTTCAGAGAAAAGGTTAGGGATATCAAAATGGGAAAGGGAAATGTGGACTAAGAGATGGAAAAAATGATAGGAGAAATAAAATAGGATTAGAGTGCACAAATAAAAATGAAGTTAGTAAAGGGGCGAATAGAAGTGCATGGGATGAGGACTGTAAAAAGAAAAAAAGGAGGTCAGAAAAGAATTAAGAAAGTGGAGAAAAGAAAAAAGTAATGGGAAAGAATATAGGGAAAAAAAGAAAAAGTATACTGAGTTGTGTTTTCAAAAGAAAGAGGAGGAGGAGAATAAAAGGTTTGAGGAAGAGGCCGAGAATGCTAGGACGGAAGAAGTGGTATGGAAGGTAGTAAATAGAGAAAATAAAAGAAGAAAATGAAAAAACCAAGATATTGAAATAGTAAAGTAGAAGAAATATTTTTTGGATTTGCTAGGAGGAGTAGAGAGAAAAGTTGTAAAGGGAGGAAAGTATGGTAGAGAAAGAGAGGAAGAAGAGGAAATATCCAGGGAAGAAATAGTTAAGGTTTTCGGAATAATGAAGTATGGAAAGGCACTTTGTATAGATGAGATTCCAAATGAAGTATGGAAATATGGAGGGGAGAAACTAGAGGAATGGGCATGGATAATGTGTAATAGAGTATGTGTAATAATAGTTAAAGATTATAGAGGGTGACGTTGATGCCAACGCTGTATAAACTATACGTAACTATTTTGTCGGACAGATTATAGAAGTTGAAAAAAAAGATTGAGTCACCGAATCAGACAGGGTTTAGAAAAGGAATAGGGCTAATTGATAAGTTCTATGTTCTGAACTATTTAGTAAATAAGAGAATTAAAAGGGAAAAATGGGCAATGATAGCAATGTTCGTAGACTTGAAGGCGACGTTTGACTCATTAGACTGAGGCGAAATAGAAAAAGTTGTGGTAAAAAAGGGGAAAATAGAGGACATAATAAAGAGACCATCAGAAATTGTTAGAGAGACAAAAAGCAGGGTGAAGGTAGGAGAGCAAGTAGGAGATAGTTTCTGGTTATAGAGAGGTGTGAGACAAGGATGTCCTTTGAGCCCACTTTTATTTAATTTATTAATATCAGACTTGGAAGAAGAAATGAGGAGAAAAGGTTGGGGCGGAGTTAGGATAGAGAAGGAAAAGATATATACACTGGCATACGCAGACGACATAGTGTTGATGGCAGAGGATGAAGAAGGGATGGCGGGATTAATGACAGGATTAGAGGAATGCATAGATGGGAAAAGCTGAATGTAAATGTAGAAAAGACAAAGATAATCAGGTTTAGAAAAGGAGGGGACAGGAAGAAAGAATAGACAGGGAGATGAAAGGGAACTAAGTTATAAAAAGTAAAAAAATATAAATATTTAGGATATATCTTGCAAACGAATAGAGACCATATAGCTCATAAAAGAGAAAGGATGAAAAAAAGCAGCAGGGGTAATGAAACAGATATGGGGAATAGGAAAAAGAAGGTTAAAAAATTGGAGAAGGTGGTTATTGGATATGCTGGTATGGCAAGTATTGTGTTATGGAGCAGAGATATGGGGATGGAAAGAAAGGAAAGATATTGAGAGTTTACAAGAAAGGTATATAAGGTGGAAACTAGGGGCAGACTAAAGGATGCCAGGGTACATGGTGAGAGAAGAAGCGCCAAGGGATAAGTTAAGTATTCGAGCGGGAAAGAGGGCATGGAAATTTAGGGCGGATCTGCGGGAGGGAAAGGGAGGGGAGTTTGCGAGAAAGTGTTTGATGGAGGTAGAAGCGAGGAGAGGGAGGGCGATCGAATTAACGAGATGGGAAGAAGAAAGGAGGGAGTTCTTTAATGATAGAGAAATAGAAGATGGGACTGGAGTAAACTATGAAGAACTGGAAAAAAGGGAGAGGGACAGACAATATAAAAATGGGGGATAATTGAGGAATCAAAATACAATAAATGGTATAAGATGATAAAAAAGGAAGAAGTGCTATAGTATTTAGAAAAGCGATGGGGAGAGAGAAGGTGGACCAGCATAGCAAGATTCAGATTGCAAAACGGTGTAAGGGAGGGAATGTACTGAGAAAAAGAAGAGAACAGAAAGTGTAGAATATGTGAATGGGAGGAGGAACCATATGAGCATGTATGGGAAAGATGTAGGAGAGGAATGGAAGATAAAGGAATCTGGCAAAAGAATGTGGTTAAGATTCTAGTGGAGGATGGATTAGGAGAGAATGGATGAAGGGGTTGGAGGTTGCTAGAGGAGCGAATGAGAGAGAATGAAAGAATGCATGTGAAAAAAGGTAAATGTAGGTATAAAGAAGTCAAAGAAAAAGGAAACGGATGTCGCTTAGATTAGAAGAGTAAAGGTTGTAAGTAATGGTAAGGTAAAAGTTAAGTAGACGAAGATGCGTTTGCGTTCTCATGCTCTCTCTCTCTCTCTCTCGCTTGCACTCTCGCTTTCTTTCGCTCGCTCACTCGTTTGCGAATAAGTCCTGAATTGTCCTATCGCAGGAAATAGAGATAGGGAACTAGATACAGGGTGAACACGCCGGGGTTCACATACATGGCGAACTTGATACTGCCCGAAGTGCACAACAGCAGGGAAAAAGACATTGTACAGGGGTATTTTCATATTTCGCGCCTTTAAAGTTGCATTCGGATCGGCCATGCGGTCAAGTCCGTGCATCTTCGGATCAAGTTGATCATAGTTTCCATGGTTGCATTCGAAACTTCATATGGATACAAGTGTCAAAACAATATAGGTTATGTTACATGGTAATTACAAATAATAAAAGTGTTTAATTAATAATGAAGTAAAGCATATGAACGTCAATTATTTTAAGTGCCAATAACATTATGGAATGTCTGCTGAGTGACAAATACTACAAAATAGTAATAATATTCTGCGTTTCCAGTGGACGAAGAGTGAATTGTGTTCAACGCTTATTTGCGGCGAAAAAAGGTATGTTATGAATATATAGGATATTTATTAAATAAAGTAAATAAAATATTACATGCGTAAACTTCAAATTGACAGTACCTACATTTACTTACAGCGATTAGGACAAACACGTGAATTTGAACATAACCTCGAAATAATGACAGATTGGTCCGACATGTTTATTATACTTTAGATTGATTAATCTTTACCAAAGAAATGTTTTGTGGTTTTGTATGTTTATCATTGACAATGTCGGCAGTAAGAATTTAAATCAGCCTAAAATTAATAATCTGAGTCATTTCGATGATACAGTCGTATCAAAAAGATATCTTTAAGCAATTTAACTTGCCCGGAATTTAATTAATAAAATTTTTAGGGATTATTTTTATTTTAGAAAATGTTTTCTCTCGTCCTCATCTCAAAAGTTGATTTGATCAACCATTACATTAAATTAGAGACTCGCTGAAGATAAGAGTGTATCAGTAATAAATATAGAAGAAAAATTTTAGACCGATATTTTCATTCCAATTTTTTTTTATAATTATTCTATGTTCGAATTTGTTATACCTGGATCTGATTTCCAGACTGGCATTTGATCAGCCCCTAAAATAAATTTTTAACCATTTTGATGGTATCGATGAACAAAAAAAATCTCGAAGCAATTTAACAAGTCCGAATTATAATTATTAATGTTCTTAGGAATTTATTTTCAAAAATGTTTTCTCTGGACCTCATCTCAAAATTTCGTTTGATTAGCCACTGAAATAAATTAAAGACTCGCTGAGGATAGGAGTGTATCAGTACTAAATCTAGAAGAGAAATTTTAAGCAGGAATTTTCATTCCAATTTAAAAAAAAAATTTTATTTTCGAAATTGCTATATCTGGAACAGATTTCAAAACTTGCATTTGACCAGACCCTAAAATCAATTAAAAGCCTTTTTTCGAAAATGATTTCTCTGGGCCTGATCCCAAAATTTGGTTTGATCAATTACTAAAATAAACTAAAGACTTTTTTTAAAGATTTCTAAACTACTTTCGAGTTTTTCTAAATAACCTTTCCGAAATTTTTTTAATTCTTTGGAATTTCTGTAAATTATAAAAATAAATTGAAAATTCCTTGACATCTTTTAAAACATCCTGAAATATTTAAAATCCTTAAAAATCTTTTGATATTTCTTGAAATGTTTAAAAGCTTTTGAAAATTTCTTGAAATTTAAAAAATACGCGGAAATATTTCAAATCCTTTAAAATCTCATTTTAAATAACTGTAATCAATTGAAAATTCCTTGGAATTCTTTAAAATTCTCTGAAATTTTTTATATCCTTCAGAATCTTGGGAAATACCTAGGACTTTTTAAAAAGATTTTAAAATTACTTTGGAATTTTTTTAAATAACCCTTCTAACATTTTTTTAACTCTATCAAATTCCTGAAAATTATAAAAATTAGTTGAAAATTCTGTGACATCTTTCAAAACATCCTGAAACATGGAAGTTTATTTATAAAAAATTGATAATCATAAATAAATTGAAAGCGTTCAAAATTTAAAAGTATGTTTCAAAAATGTATTTAATTTTATAATTACATACAAAAATGTATATTATAATGTATATTTATATTTTTCTCTTTTCCACACCACCACAGAGGTATATTCGTAGGCGCGTTTTTTTAAGGTGGTTTCCCCAGTAGGCCTAATCCACCATCAAAACCAAATATTTACAAGTTTACAATATTTACAAATATTTTCAAAAGCTTTAAAAAATGTCAAGAGATTTCAAAACATTTCAAGGAATTTTCAACTGATTTTTATCATTTAAAGGAATTTTAAATAATTTAAGAAATTCCAAAGAACTTTAGAAATCTTAAAAAAAAAGTCCGAGGTATTTAAAAGATTTTGAAGAATTTAAAAAATGTGAAAGAATTTTCAAAGATTCCAAGGAATTTTCAATTGATTACACTAATTTAATATAATATTTTAAAGGATTTGATATATTTTAGGAAATTTTAATAGATTTTATGTAATTTTCAAATGATTTTAATAATTGAGTATGAGATTTTAGAAGATTTGGAATATTTCACGGTATTTTTAAATTTTCAAAATACTTTCAAGAGCTTTAAAAAATTTCAAGAGATTTCAAAAGATTTAAAAGGATTTTAAATATTTGAAGATGTTTTAAGGGATGTCAAGGAATTTTCAACTTATTTGTATAATTTAAAGAAATTTCAAAGAATTTAAACCACTTTAGCAGTGTTATTTAGAAAACTCCAAAGTACTTTAAAAATCTTTAAAAGATGTCCAGGTCTTTCAAAATATTTTTGAGTATTTAAATGGTTCCAAAGAATTTTCAATTTTTGACAGTAATTTAATATGAGATTTTAAAGGATTTGAAATATTTCAGGATATTTTTAAAATTTCAAGGAATTTTCAAGCGCTTTTAAATTTTTTTTAAAGATTTCAAAAGAAGGGTTATTTAAAAAAATTCCATAGTACTTTAGAAGTCTTACAAAAAAAAGTTCTAGGCATTTCAAAAGATTTTAAAGGATTTGAAAAATTTGAGAGAATTTTAAAAGATTCCAAGGAATTTTCAATTGATTACAGTAATTTAATATGATATTTTAAAGGATTTGACATATATTTTAGGATATTTTAATAGTATTTTTAAAATTTTGAGGTATTTTCAAGAGCTTAAAAAATTTAAAAGATTTCAAAAGATTTTAAAGGATTTTAAATATTTGAGGATGTTTTGAAAGATCTCAAGGAATTTTCAACCTATTTTTATAATTTAAAGGAATATTAAAGAATTTTAACAATTTTAGCAGCGTTATTGATAAAAATTCCAAAGTATTTTAGAAATCTTTTAAAGATGTCAAGGTCTTTCAAAAGATTTTGAAGGTTTTGAAAAATTTAAGAGTATTTTAAAAGGTTCCCAGGAATTTTCAATTTTTGACGGTAATTTAATATGAGATTTTTAAGGATTTGATATATCTTAGGATATTTTAATAGATTCCAAGGCATTTTCAGTTGATTTCAATGATTTAAAGCGATTTCAAGGAATTTTAACGATTTTGTTTTATTTTCGAGTTGAAAGTGCAACTACTGCATTAAAATTTGTGTTTTCTTTCGGGTTGATGATTCATCAATTAGTTGGATAAATTTTTTTCTGAAAATTTAACTATTTTGTAGAAAATTCATTTTGGTTTTTGTTGAACATGAATTTTTTTAACCACAAATTTCACTATTCTGTGTTTCATTGAAAATTGATCTTTTTTAGTTGAACATTTTTATTTTCTATTGAATACTCGTCTATCTTGGTAAAAAAATTAATCTTTTTTGTCGAAAATTGAACTATGATTAAACATTAATTTTTTGTACAGAAAATTAGTCTTGATGGAAAATAAATTTATTTTGTGTAAAATTCATGTATTTTATTAAAAATAATGTTACCATTAATAATACACACACACACACATATATATATATATAAAATTAAAAATTTGTCATAAGGACAACCGCAGGATTTCGCCGGGAGCGGGTATTAATCTGAATAATTGCACCCGCTTCCAGCGAAATCGCGGTAAAATTTCAGCCATAACCACGTCTCACAACCGTGAGATAGGTGGTTACAGTCTGTAAAGGAATCAATACGACGATCCAGCAAAAGCCTCGTAGACCCTAAGAACACGGAGTGACCCAAGGACAACCGCCTTCTGCATTTTTCCCGCAAGTGTTCTAGCATATTGTTGACCCCGCAGGGATGCTTTTTAGGCTATTAGCAAGTGAAAGCTTGGCACCTACAAGAGCGCCGATGATAAGGACGATCAGTTTAACAGAATATTCCGGGTACAATCG
>NC_046659.1:29906706-29932889 GCF_010883055.1 Belonocnema kinseyi | reverse complement strand
CACTTGGGGGTTAATTCCTTCGGGACCACCCCTGGACAATTGTCCGCGACTGCCTATTTATTTTTGTAACCATATTCAGCAGAAACCCTTGGTACAGGGACCACCGCAGGATTTCGCCGGGAGCGGGTGCTAATCTGAAAAATTACACCCGCTCCCAGCGAAAACGCAGTAAAATTTCTGCCACAAACACGTCTCACAACCGTGAGATAGGTAGTTACTATCCAAGGACTACCGCCTTCTGCATTAACGAGTGAAAGCTTGGCACCTCCGGTTTAACACCTACTATCTTTAGAACAAATTCGAGTAAGTTGAAGAAATATTTAGAAATTTTGAAAACATTCAAAATTAATTTAAAATCTGAAATGATTTCAAATAATTTCGAAAATTTTTAAGAATTATTTAGGGCTTCAAAATAATAAAACAGATTTCCTTGAGATTCATGGGGAAATTGAAAAGGGTTTTTTATTTTGAAAATTTGACTTAAGAGAATGTTTAAAAAGATTTACGAAATTATGAAAAATGAATGTGGAAGGTTTTAGGTAATTTTTAAGTAAAATTTTAAAGTATTTCAAGGCTTTTTAATATATTTTAAATAAAAATAATTTAAATTTAAGAAGTGTTCCGTTTATAAAAAAATTGAATTGTTGAATTTTTAATGTTACTAGCTTAAGATTTCTTAAAGTCGTATAATTAAAAAAAAATTTTAATATTGATTAATTCTTTAATTTAGAGCATTGAAAATGGTAACGTGGATTTATATTTTTGGATCTGAAAAAATTTGTAAAATTCCAGGTCACTAAATAAATAAATTAATTAAAACGGCAACCCTGAAATAAAATAAAACAGTGCCGAAAAAAAGATTTTAAATTAAATGTCAGATAACAATGTTTCATCAACCATGGTCGAAATTCAATTCATTGAGGGTTAAAATATTAGCCGACACCGTGAGTAACATTTTCAATCATCGAAAATGAATGCTCTTCTTTTGTAGTTGAAAATAATAGCAAAATACAGCGTACTCCTTTGTTTTTCTATCAGTATGTTGACATCTTAGCCCGATTACCCAAAGAAAAAAATATTATCAATCAACAAATTTAATCTTTTGAATTTCGCTTTCAGATTAAGGACGGACTTCAATATTTTAAGCATCAAAATTTTCAGCAACCAATTGAAGTACTTTAAAGTATTTGTTTTTTGCCAGAACATCATTTCATTTTTTTCCGGCTACTTTTGACGCTGGTCCACTCTGTTTGGATAATTCATTCTTTAAGTGTTAAGCATAACTTAAATTTTCCTGAAGCGACAGTCTCTGAGTTTTTAATTTATTTATGTATTCAACTAAACATTCAAAATTAGTTTGTATGTACTGTAAGTCTGCTAGCAAATGCTTTTTACGTAAAACTTGTTGAGATTTTTTTATACATTTTGCCTCTTCTGGGTTCAAACTTAATACAATATAACTAATTTTTTCAAAATTTTTTGCATAATACAGTAGAAGTCCGATAACTTGCCGTCCGATAAGTGTACACTCCCCTTAAAACGTCATTACATGTACGGCACGCACACTAATGTGGTTCTCCCTGTACGTGTGCTATTTTGCTCATGATTTGCGCCTATGATTTATGCATGCGCGCACCTAATACCGTGCTAATAGAGGGGGCATCCGATAAGTTCGCAAATCCTGGAATTTTCCACCCTACAGCCCCGAAGTTGGAAAGTTATCGGACTTGTACTATATATAGCCGCACTTAACCACGTTTCCCATCGTGCTATAACGGGCTCTGATGGCAACGGTAATTCTAGATTTATCTCACGGAAACGTGCAATTCTTTCAGGAGAATTAAAAAAAAAACTTTTTTTTACATTTGAAATTAAACTATTCACCGTAGGGGCGGGAAATTCCAGGAATTGTCGACTTATCGGATGCCCCCTCTAGTAGCACGAATTGAGGCTTTGGATGGAAGAAGGGCACATAGGCCCATATGCCCTTTTTCCGTAAATTGCGTTAAACGACGGGGGAATGGCTTTTACATATAGCATATAAAAGATATTTTAAAATTCGCATGTTTACATGAGCTTTAAACATTCCCGTTTAAAATGACGGATAGAACCCACATAAGAACCGGATGGAAGTTGATTTTTATCTGGCGCTATTGGAATTAGCCCGGGTTTTGTCCCCGGTTTATACTTGGTCCTTGATCGGATTCTATCTGGATTGATATTTTACCTCCGGCTTCAATATGGCTCTCATCCGGGACCTTCAAGATCTGTATTCGGTTTGTAGTCGGAATTGGAGCTGGTTTATATCCGGCACTTGACTGGGTTCTATCTGGAATCAGATAACATCTACCGGATTTCTATATGAGTCTTATACGGTTCCTTCAAACTTCTACGCGGTATTTAAGTGATGTCTATCCGAAACCTACCCGGATCTTGTTCCCGGTTTATACGCGGCCCTTATACGGATTCTATGTCGATTGATATATTTGTCTCCGGTTTTTATATGGCTCTCATCCGGGACCTTCAAGATTTGTATCCGGTTTGTATTCGGGATTGGACCTGGTTTATACCCGACTCTTGAGTATACCGCGGTGACGTATTCTCTATTAAATGGCAGGTTTCGAAAAACGTAAAATAGTTCTATTAAATCTAAAATTCTAGCTTAAATACAGTCTATATCGAAGAAGTCTTGAAACCATAGAAAACAGTTCTATAAAATGAGAACCGATTTTTCACCTCAAAAAAATTAATTTTTGTATTATTATATTATTACCATTATATTCTAATATTTGTTCACATGTTTAAGTACACTATTATTTACTATTATACAATCACTACACTATTTATAATCGCACGCTATGAAAATTTTTATTCCCTGCGAGTTTCGAACCCTATACGTTTCGCATTCCTAACGCCTACAGATTCTCGGCTAACCTGGCTTGAAGTTTCAAAAACAAAATTTGAAATATAACTTACAGCTGTGGAAGGCCATCTGCAAATTTTTGTGACCCATGCTATAAAAAATATTGCTACGCTTATAATGATACATGTACTAAGATTTTAGATTTTAGAAATTTAAAAAATTATTATTGTATATTTTATGTGCGTAAACAAGATTTAAACTAAATCCAAAAATATTTCAAGATATTTTAAAAGTTTGAAAAAAATCAATATGTATTTCCAGCAGTTTAATAAAATTTAGGGGATTTCCACAAATTTCCAAAGATTTCAAAAGATTTAACACACTTTGAAGAATTCAAGAACATTATTTATATTTTAAAATTACTTTAAAAACTTCAAACTCATATAAATTCTACCCACATTAAAAATATCTTGAACTCTTTTAAATATTTCGAAATCTTTTGGAATTTGGAATTCGACAGGAGTCATTTTCCTGTTAAATTCCTTAAAAATTACTGAAAATCTCTTTAAAAACATAAAAATATTTTTAAATTACATGAAAAGCCTTAAACTCTTTTTAATTTTTTAAAAATAATTTTAAATACTTTGTTATATTTAAAATTCTTTTACCGACTTTTTAAACAATATGAAATCCATTGAAATGCCACAAAATCCCTTAAAATCAATAAAAATATCTTGACCTCATAAAAAGTATTTGAAAGTCTTTAAAATCTCTTGAAAATTCTTGTACTTTTTGGAATTCTTCTAAAATCTTTCTAAATTCTTTGAAAATACTTGAAATCTTTTTGAATTGATTTACAAACTTTAATCTTTTTTAATTTAAAAATTTTTTAAAATCTCGTTAAATGATTAGGAAATTCATTGAAATCCTTTTAAACACTTGAAAATATTTTGTACACCAAACTCTCGCTTTCAGTCAAGTTTCGCGGGTTGCCTTCAAATGGTCTTGGACTGATTTTGGGATGACAGAAACGTAAACAGTGAGGGCCGGGTCACTCTTTTCCAATTGTAATATATATCTATATAAATTAGGTCACAACCGCTCTCGCCCTACTCCCCTAAGAAACTGCGTGAGTCACTAGTTCTAGGAATGCTGAGAACGGGGTGACGGAAAACAAGAATTTGGTGTGATTTGAAATATTTAAAAACTTGTAGAGCGCAAAAGTTAAGCGAGGAATATGTCATAATATTTATGAATATTAAGGGATATTTCGAAACATTTTGGAATATCAAAAATATTTGACATTATAAAGAATATCAAGAATACCAGGAATATCTAGGCATATTGAAAGAATACGTGGATGAGAATATTAAGTAAATGTATCAGGAATATTAAAGTGATCGACGATTACATCCGGGGCGCAAAAATATGTATTTTTTTGTTATCGGTTCCTATTGTGTGTGACCATCCAGATCGTTGGATTCAGAGATTGTAGTAAAGAGCTGAAAATTTTAAAAGTGGGCATGTGACTTAAAGACACCGGATAGGAACGGGGTAAAAAAGTATAATATATCCTTATTTTAATTTATGGTTCCATTTGCCAGGTACGAACTGGGTAGACCCAGGTAGCTGGTACTCTTTCACTTAATAATTCACAAGTGGCCTGGTACCTTAAAGAGACCCTATAGGAACCGGGTAGGAAAGTATATCTTTATTTTAATTTCTAGTTCTATTTGCCAGATAGGAACCTGGTTGGACCGGCTAGCCGGTACACTATCACTTAACAATTCACAAGTGGCCGAATGCCTTAGATAGACCGGATGGGGACCGGGTAAAAAAGTACATCATTATTTTAATTTCTGGTTCTATTTGCCAGAGAAGAACCGGGCAGAACCAGGTAGCCGGTTCACAATCGTCGATTGCCACATAGAGACCGGACAGGCTCCAGGTAGAATTATAATTTTATATGATTATAATTTTCATTTTGTTTCCATTGACCAGATAAAACCCGGGTAGGCGCGGGAGAATATTTAAACTACTTATGTTGTATTACCATTTCTCGGATATGGGCCGGGTAGACCCAGATAGATCTCGCAAAATTAAATAAAAGACCAAATAAAAACCGTATAGAACCAAGTAAGGACCGAAAGGGTATGTAACCGGTTCCTTTCCGGTTTCAACTGGATTCCAAACTGTCATTTTAAGCAGGGATTACAAGGTCAGCGCGCCTCAACCTACTGCAGTCGTATACTTGTTGATACTACGAGTATAATGGGTTCAGTGAAATTAACTAACTAATACGCCCCACTTCATTATAACGTGTTCGTGAAAAAAACTAATGAAGCTAATGAAGACGAAATCATGTCATCTGAGGAAGAAGCAGAATACTGAAAAATGCTTAAATGACAAACATTGTGATAACGGCCATAAAATGTTAGCAAAAATGTTGTAGAAGCTTTAAATGTGAGTAATAGTATTAGCGAGATCTTCCTAACAATTGAAGAACACGAGAACTCATTCTGAATTTTCTTATTTCAATAAAGTAAGCCGATATATTAACCTTTTTAATGATATTATTCCGTTTGTGGAAAAAGAGCATATAACCAAATCGTTTAAACTGTAATATTTAAATATTAACATCAATTAGTTATCATATTGCGTATGAATTCTTTAAAGAATAAGTTACTATGTCTATGGTAAAATACATTTTATACAGGTCGGACACGCTGGTGCTTACATACATGGCGAATCGAATGCTACCCGAATTGCACAATAGCAGGGAAGAAGCCATTATACAGGGGTATTTTTATATTTCGCGTATTTAATGTTGCATTCGGATCGGCCATTCGGTCAAGTTCGTGCATCGTCGTATCAAGTTTATCATAGTTTCCATGGTTGCGTTCGAAACTTCAAATGGATACAAGTGTCAAAACAATATAGGTTATGTTACATAGTAATTACAAGTAATAAAAGTGTTTAATTAATAATGAAATGAGACATTTGAACTGAGAATCTGAACATAACCTCGAAATAATGACAGATCGGCCTGGCATGTTTATTATACTTTCGATTGATTATTCTTTACCAAAAAAATGTTGGTGTGATTTTGTATGTTTATCACCGACAGCGTCGGCAGTAATAATTTAAATAATAATTACTTATTAACAATTTAACAATCATTACTTATTAATCATTTTAATAAGTTAAACATTATTTCTGAAATTTAAAATTTGATTACCATTGTTGTTTATACAGATCGATCCTAGGAGAAATACTCATCAGGAAACGCAGATAGAATTAGTGCATTTTAATCAACATTGTTTGAAAAACCGTTATCTCTGGACCTTATCCCAAGCCTGGGGATTAATCAGCCTAAAATTAATAATCTGAGTCATTTTGATCGTATAGGCGTATCAAAAAGATGTCTCGACGCAATCTAACTTGCCCATAGTTTAATTGATACAATTTTTAGGGATTTTTTTTATTTTAGAAAATGTTTTCTCTGGACCTCATTTCAAAATTTGGTTTGATCATCCAATAAAATAAATTAAACACTTGTTGGTGATAGGATTGTACCAGTAATAAATCTAGAAGAGAAATTTTAGGCCGATATTTACATTCAAATTTTTTTTTAATTATTCTATTTTCGAACTTGCTATATCTGGATCTGATTTCCAAATTGGCATTTGACCAGCAGCTAAAATCAATTTTAAGTAATTTTGATGGTATCGGTGTATCCAAAAAAATGTCGAAGCACTTTAACAAGCCCAAATTTCAGTTAGTAAAGTTTTAGGAATTTTTTTATTTCAGAAAATGTTTTCTCTCGGCCTCATCTCAAAATTTCGTTTAAATTATGCTGTTAGAAGTGAAGACACCAATTCTGTACATTTTATTTCAGATGTTATCTTTTCCATTGGAGGTTGTCCTATATTAATTATCGATTGATCAAACGAAATTTTGAGATAACATCCAGAGAAAGTATGTTCTGAAATAAAAAAAACTCACTAATGACTTTATTAATTAAAATTTGGGAAAGTTATATTGCCTCAAGATATCTTTCTGATACACCTATACCATTAAATTGACTCAGAAGTAATTTTAGTTGCTGATAAAATGCCAATTTGGAAATCAGATCCAGATATAGCAAGTTCGAAAATAGAATTATTAAAAAAAAATTGGCCGATCCAAATGCAACTTTAAAGGCGCGAAATATAAAAATACCCCTGTATAATGGCTTCTCCCCTGCTATTGAGCAATTCGGGTAGCATTCGATTCGCAATGTATGTAAGCCCGAGCGTGTCCACCCTGTATATTGTACAAGTTTTCACGTACTTATACTGAAACAAAAACTTTCTCCGTGGTTTTCTCGAAACGCTACTTTGGCTTATGTGCCCTTCTTCCATCCAAGGCCTCAATTGCATATAAGGCTTTGATCATTTACATATCTGATCTAGAGGACGAAACGACGTAGTTCAATCAAACGATTAAATGAACTCACCTTGGGTGAAGTTTAGTCGAAACTATGAAAGTGCGTCTCGTCAGAATAGATCAGTCTCTCCCCTTTTTGTTTTCCCGATACCCTTGTAGCGATTTGAACTGATTCGAATTTTAAAAAAGCGTTATGTCGTAGGGATGGTATAGGCTTTTTACCAACTTAATATTCAGATTTTACGCAGGCCTATCACTGTGGATTTAAGTAGTTAGAATAAATAACCCTTTGGTTAACAACAGTATAAAACATCATTTATTGGTAATTAAATATGTTGACTTGACAACAGCATGCGCAGCACGTACAACTTACATTTCGCTATGGGAACGACTAACTCCCCAGTCTCGCGTTGCTTCGCTCCACGCGATCGCTTCTCGCCCCACACAGTCTACTCCCCACTCTCCCCGCCTATACTAACATGTAGGTAGAGCCTAAATTACTCCCCCCCCCCCCCCCCCCAAATGAAAATTAGGTGTTGTACATTTATTGTATTATGAGTAATTTTACATTGAAAAGAGTGATTACACAATTGCGTGTTGTGGGAAGAGTGGTTATATGTAAGGAGTTTTAATTACTAAGATACGTAAAATACATGGCTTGTACTGAACTATTCGTCGTTAATACTAGTTTATACGCTTCTAAAGTTACAGGGAACTTACAATTATCGAGAATTTACATCTTTTATCTTGCAATATGTTGCTTTCTTTTTTTTTTTTAATTGAAAAATTTTTCGCAGAAGTTGTATTTCGTCTAATCGTGGAGGTTAATTCGCCTTTTTGGCTGACGCTAGTGGTTAGCGGTACATAATACAGTTTTTATTGAGAATATACCCACGTTTTTGAGGGTGATTAGGTTTACTGGCTAGTTCGTGTAACTAAGAATACATAATAAAATTCCTAAGGGCCATTGTACGCAGAGGTTCGTAAAATAAGAACTAACTTAACCTTAATATTGCAAAACATCTTTGGATTTATAAAATATTGTTCTAAAGTAGTAAATATGCTTATTGCATAAAATTAGAAGATGAAAGTGAAGTATCCGAAATCCTATTTACATTGTTGTAGAGCTATTAAACATAGTTTCCGCAACTGACTCAGAGGGTCAGGTGTTACTTTTGCACATTGTTTAGAAAGTTTGATATACCTACTGACTACCTTAATATTTGGTTTGTCGCAAAAAGCTACTTTTTTTCTGGTTTCGGACTAAAGCTACTTGTCACCTTAGGTGATACCCTATTTCGAAAATACTGTCTTCTGCTTGTACCGGTTTAGGTTTACTTCGTCGCAGGATGCTCGGTATGAACCTATTACGTTTCGGTTCGCTAGTTTTATCTGTAGATGTCGACGCGTTTTCGTCGACCGTACTGGTATTGCCCTGGGTAGGGTTTATAATTTCCGCATATAGTTTCTTTCTCGGGGGAACTTGTTTGGGTTTCTCGTGTATCTGTGCTTTCGTGATTATAACCCCTCCTGACGGATTGTTCTCGACGTTAAGATAAGTTACTGCTTGGTTCGTACCCGGTTCAATACCCCGTTTGGTATTTACTCCCCCGCTTTCCGGTTTACCCGCTTATTCTAAGTTATTTTCTAGATTTGGGGGTGTGAAATGGGTAAGTTTCAATAATTCGACATTCACGGTTTTTTGGGACCCGTTGACGTTGATCACGAGCGTTTTCCCGTTCTCGTGTGGTGATATGACCTTATGAGGCCCTGTATATGGCCTATGTGGCGGGGGTTTTACGGCTTTAATTCTTAGGAAAACGTGGGAACACGTCGCTAAGTCTTTAAAGGCAAAGGGTTTTACCGCGTTTTTGTGGTCGGCCGGTGTCGATTTTATCCTACTTATGTACTCTTGAAGTTCGTTAAGGAAATACTGCTGGTTGGGCTCGGAATAATTGAAGGTGTAGAAAGCGCCAGGGATCCTTAGTGCTGTGCCGAAAAGGCATTCAGCCGGGCTGGCTTCGACATCTAGGCGTACACGTGTATGGAGTTCGAGAAGGACTATGCCACCTTTTGACCATGCCATTTGGCGCCAGGTGGTAGGCTGTAGTGCGAATCCTTTTGCAGCCAATCAAATCGAGTAAAGCACCGAATAACTGGGATTCAAATTGCGATCCCTGTTCAGTGGTTAGATAAGTGGGTGCGCCATAACCCGATACCCAATTATTATAAAATGACCGTACTACTGTTGCAGCTGATGTTTCCTTAAGGGGAATGGCCTCCGGCCACCGTGAGTACCGATCGACCATTGTCATTGTCAGTTAGAAATTTGTTGTGTCGCGTGACTTTGGCCTGTTGGCAATTGATGCACTGCTGAGTGAAAGAGTTGGAAAACCTCTTCTCGCAAGGATGCAGGTAGATACGGATGTATGGTCTGTTCATGGATGTCGCAGTAAAAGGGGACGTGGCCCTCTCCCACCGTCAACTTCTTCAGTTTAAGGGGGCGATTGGGATCCGCTATGATATCCCTCATTTGATCATCCTTTGCCTGTTCTTGTGAGATATAGTTCGCATCGATCAGTATCGGCAGCCTGAATGCGTCGATCCTCGCAAGGAAATTTTGGACATCGATTTGCGAGGTCAGGGTCTGATCACTCCAATCAAAGATCGTTGATACGAAAAACGCGTCGATTCGTGATAGTGCATCAGCAACAATGTTATCTTTTCCCGGCATGTGGAGAATTTGTGCGTTATATTGCGCGATAAACTTAAGTTGACGTTTGCGGACTTTTGGCGATTTTTCGCAGTCCTGTACCATGGCATACTGCAGGGGTTTGTGGTCAGTAAAAATTGTTAACTCTCGGCCCTTTAAATAGTAGTGTAAGTGTTTGACCGCTGAATAAATCGCGGTAAACTCGCGGTCATACATCGAATAATTTTGTGTGCGGGGTTGAACTTCCGCGAGTAAAAAGCTAGCGGTTGTCACTGTCCGTTAGCGAATTGTTCAAGGGTCGCCCCCATTGCAGTGTCGGACGCGTCTGATACTATTCGGATTTCCGCATTTTTATCTGGGAAAGACATGAACGTAACATCCGCTAGTTCAGTTTTACATTTTTGATGCTTCTTCGGCTTCCGTCGTCCACGCGATTGGGGTTTTGTCCTTCTTTTTAGCGTTGCGTAAGAACGCATGTAACGGCCCTTGCGTGTTTGCCGTATGTGGTAGGAATTTCCGGTAGAAGTTTACCATTCCCAAAAACCTACGCATTTCTTCAACGTTGCTCGGTTTCGGGAACTCCTTTATGGCAATTATTTTTTCCGGTGTCGGTTTAAACGTATGCTCGTTCACGAGATGCCCTAAGAAAGTGAGTTCCGTAACGCCTATTTGGCACTTCTCAATGTTGAGCTTCAGGTGGAATTTTTCGAGTCGGTCTAGTTCTGTCTTGAGGTGCGCCTCATGCTCTTCGGTGGACGAAGATGCTATGAGAAAGATGCTATTGGAAAGATTGCGCTGCATTCCTGAACCCGAAGCTCATCACGAGGAATTCGTAAAGGTCAAATGGCGTAATAACCGCTGTTTTGGCAACATGTTCCGGCGCGATAGGGATTTGGTGGAAAGCCTTCTGCAAGTCGAGGGCGGAAAATATTTTTTTCCTTTTAAAAGGTTTGGAAAATCGTGAAGGTGTGGGACTGGGTACTGATCGGGTACTGTTACCGCATTTAGTCTCCTGTAGTCACCACAGATTCTTCACTCACCATTCTTTTTAGCAGTCATATGTATGGGGCTCGCCCAGGGACTGTTTGAGGGTCTACAAATGCCCTGCTCGACCATTTCCTTGAACTGCTCTTTCGCGGCTTTTAATTTTTCAGGAGCTAGCCGGCGTACTCTCTAAGCTAGTGGAGATCCCGAGGTTTTAATATGGTGATACACCCCTCGATCCTTCATTACTTCCATCTGATCAATGCCAATCACCCGTGGAAAATTATTAAAGATGTGTGCGTACTTGTGACTGGGATCTACCAGAAAAATTGGGAACTCTTCGACTAACTTCGAAACTTCTTGCGCGGAGTTGCGGGTTTCTTCGTCTACGAGGCTCCGAAATTTCAAGTCTGGTAGGAGGTGCTAGTAGCTTAGAGCGTCACCTCCCAGAATGGGGTAAGGGACGTCAGCTATAATAAGATTCCACGTAATCGTTTTTGGTAACCCGATTTGGAGATCTCGGCGCGAAATGCCATACTTACTTATCAGCGTATTGTTCGCAGCGTACAGTTTCAGCCCCATAGGCTTCCTGGTGCAATTTGCAAGGGTAGGTATTAGTGATATCTCTGCGCCCGTGTCTATAAGAAAAAATTGCCCGGAATTCCTATCTTTGATGTGGAGTCGTACGGAATTCTTAACCCTACTGCCCGCCTCCGAAACAGTGGGTTTATTTAGTTTTCCGATTTTTTAGTGTTCGCGTGTGAGGGATCTCGCAAATTAAGGAAGGGTGAGGAGGTGGAACGTCGAGAAGCGGGTGAAGTCAATAATAGGGTAAAACAATATCAAATTAGGATGGGGTTTATTAAACCAACTTACAGAGTTAAAGGGGACCTGTTGTCCCACAAGCACTGGAAAGTCTCGTCGGTTTCCCCGAGAACAGGTTGATAACGGCGGGATGGCGTCAGACTTCCGCTGAGATGAGGGTGGTTTTTGGCGGGCATCCGGTAAGCTCGGAAATAGTGGATGGCGTCGTCCAGAGGGGTTGGGATCCAGTTCTTTGGTGTAACGGGTACCAACCAAGTTCGCTCGGAGGGAGCGCAAGACTCAAGACTAAAGACAGGTTGCCTTCGGGGCAATTTCTGTCCGGGATGAGGTTTATTCCTTAAGGATTACCTCGCACCTTTCCAATTCCAGGTCAAATGTGAAATGTGCATGTCTTCTATCTTCTTCTTATTAGCTGAAACATAATTTAACACATCCTACATTTTAAACAAAAATAAAAAACAAAAAACAAAATTTGTATTCTTTTCTTGATATTTTTTTTCTCATTTTATTTCAACAACATGTAAAATCTAGAGTTTTTTATTTGAAATATATTTTTTTCAAATTTCTTATTTTAATCTTTTTTCAACATTTTCTGCGTTATCCATCCCTATTTGTATTCTTTTAAGATTCTCCTTTTTCGTGACACTTCTTTCCTGAAAATTAACTTATCTCTAAAATCGACTTTTATTTTTATGTAAAATTCGAACTTGGCCTCTTATAGCCGTATTTATTTTTATTTGTAACTCAACTTTTCTTTGTAAAATTCGTAAAATTCATCGTTTCTTTCAATCGAATTTAAATTGAATTATTAAATTAAATTAAATATATATATATATATTTGTGTGTGTGTGTGTGTGTGTATTTTGATAAGTAATGGAAGTTTTATTTTATAATTATACGTCGGTGTCCCAATCGGTAGAGGAGTCTTCCCTTTCTTCTCCAATTGTTTTTAATATTTTTTTATTTTCTTCCATTTTCCTCTGGGCTCTTTTTACCTCTTTTCTTTTTTTTTGTTTTCTCTTCTTGTTCTGCCGCTCTTCTTATTCTTTCTTTTTTAGTTTTTCTTCCTTCCTCTTCCTTATAGCATCGTTGATATATTTTTCCTGTCTTAATTTTAATAATCTTTTCATTTCTTCTGTTTCCCTTTCTTCTCTTTCCTTGTCCTGCTGTATTTTTATTTTTTCGAATACTTCTTCCAGTTTCTTTTTTTTCTATTTCTTGTTTTTGCTTTTCCTCTTCTTCTTTTTGTTTCTTCTCTTTCAACCCTCTTCTTATTTCTTCCATTGTTGGAAGACCGTAGAAAATTCTTTTCTCTTCCGCTAATTTTTTAATTCTCGGATCCCCTTTTCTTGATCCAAATTCATCGAACATTTTATATTTTTCCTCTAATAATTTTCTGTTTCTTATTTTTTTTAATTTCTTTGGTCATTTCCCTTTCCACTTCAGCTCTCTTCCTTCTATCTATTTCCTTCATTCTATTCGTCCTCTTCTCTATTGTCTCTGTTGACGGAGGTTGAAGAAGATCAACCCACTTTTTACATGAGTGGGTCAATAATTCTTCCCCCACCAACCCCAGAAGGCAATCCTTGCATTTGAGGACTAAACGTGAATCCATTATTCTGAAAATAAATGCCCTTTCTGTTTTTTGTTGTTTTTGTAAATGTCGGTGTTTGTTTTATTTTTCTGTTTTTGTCAGTGGTGTAAAAATTAAATCATTAACATGCATGCCATTTCAAAGAAAAAAAAATTCTAATCAAAATCTACTCTTTACTAATAAATTTTTTGATATCTTTTACGTTCCAATTACCTAGTGATTTTCCATTTTTAGTTTTTAATTCGTAGATTGTTGGTGAAATCTTTGCTTTAATAAAAAATGGTCCTTCAAAATTTTTATTCAATTTTTGAACTATTCTTTCCCCTTTGTTCGACAGTGTTTTATTGTTTTTTAGTACTCTTTCGCCAATTTCAAAAGTTATAGGTCCACGTCTAAGATTGTAATATCTAGATTGCGTTTCATTTGCGATATCTAAATTTTTAATTACCCCTCCTCTAATTATTTTTAATGTTTTCATTCTATCTGCCCATTTTTCTGACTCTTGAAATTCTATTTCGCTTTTTCCGTCTAAATCTTTATTTAAAGCTTTGATGGGTTGAAGTTCTCTACTTAAATTTAAAAAAGCTGGTGTAAAACCTGTAGACGAATGTTTACTAGTATATAACGCGAATTGCAGGTCATCTAAATTTTCATCCCATGTTTTATGGTCTTTTTCTAAATAATCTTTAATTGCTGTTTTAATTGACCTATTACATCGTTCAGTCGGATTTGCCTATGCATGGTATTTGGGAGTTTTCGAATGTCTAATACCAAAAGCTTTTGTCAAATTAATTATTGACTTATTTACATATTCTTTTCCATTATCTGTAAACAAAATTCTAGGTGTTCCCCATTTCGAAATTATACGCTTATGAAATTCTTTTTCAACGGTTGACGATAATTTATTTTTAACTGGAATTATTTCTACCCATTTTGTAAACATATCAACAAACACTAAAATGTATTGATTTCTCTATTTTGTCATTGGTAATGGACCCATCATATCAGATGCTACTACAGTCCATGGTTCTTCAATTATTCGCTTTCCCATCAAACCTATCTGATTGTTTACTTTTGGTTTTACTCTCTGACAAATATTGCATTCTTTCACATATTTAAGAGTTGCAGAATACATTCCGGGCCAAAAATAATTTTCGGAAATTTTCGCATATGTTTTTTCCATGCCTAAGTATCCTGCTCGTTTATTATCGTGATTTTCAATCAATACTTGTTCTCTCAATTCTTTCGGTATTGTTAATTTCCACGGGTTTCTATCTAAATTTAAGCTTGATTTTAAAGGGTCGGGTCTATAAAAGTACAATTGATTATCGCGTATACGCCAATTAGGATTTTCCTCTGGTTTATCTTTAATCTGAATCATTTTATTTTTATACCAGTTATCTTCAATTTCCTTAAAATCTTTTTCTTTGTTTTCTACAACACTTGATAAAATACTAGAAACTTTTATTTCATTTTCCTTTGATCTTGATAATGCATCTAAGACATGGTTTAAACTTCCCTTTCTGTACACAATTTCGTAATCGTACTCTAATAATTCTAAAGCTCATCTTGTCAATCTACCTGTTGGATTTTTTAAATTGTGCAACCATTTCAATGCAATACGATCTGTGATAACCTTAAAAGAATAGCCTTCCAAGTATAGTCTAAATTTTTTAATCGCCCAAACTACTGCTAAACATTCTTTTTCTGAAGCTGAGTATTTACGTTCAGCTCCATTTAGACCTCTACTCGCAAACACTATTACATAATTTTAGCCGTTTATTATTTGTGTTTAAACAGCTCCTAATCCTATATCACTAGCATCAGTTTCAAGTTGAAATGGACTTTCAAAATCAGGACAGGCTAAGATTGGTGCTGTCGTTAGTAAGTGTTTGATAGTCGTAAATGCCTGTTCCTGTTTATCAAACCATTCCCACTTTACTTCCTTTTTTAATAGCTTTTGCAGTGGCTCTATTATTTCTGCAAATTTTGGGATAAATTTTCAGTACCATGATGCCATTCCTATTCATCTTTGAACTTGTTATGTTGTTTTAGGCGTTGGGAAATTTAAAACTGGTTCTATTTTTTCTTCATCAACTTGTAATCCTTTTTCGTTAACTTTAAAATCCAAATATTTTATTTCTGAACATCCAAATTCGTATTTATCCAAACCAATTGTTAAACCTGCATTTTCTATTTTATCTAAAACTATTTCTAAATATTTGAAATGCTCTTCAAAATTTTTTGAAACTATAATTATATCATCAAGATAACAAAATACATTTGGCTTTAATTCTGGTGTTATTATTTTGTCCATCAGGCGCTGGAATGTACCAGGAGCATTTGTTAATCCAAATGGCATCCTTTTAAATTGATACATTCCTTTGCCTGGTACTATAAAAGCTGTGATTGGTTTCGATTCTTCGTCCAGTGGTATCTGGTGATATGCTGAACGAAGATCGATTTTAGACATGTATTTTGCTGATCTTAACGTGTCTAATATTTCCGACATTATTGGAATTGGGTATAAGTGTTTTTTTGTAATTTTATTTACTTTTCTGAAATCTAAACAAAATCTTTATTTGCCGTTAGATTTCTTAATCATTACTATAGGGTTTGACCAGTCACTACTATAAGGTTCTATGATTTTTTCCTCTAAAAGCCTGTCTACTTCCTTATACATAAACTCTCTAATTTTTGGCGATACATAATAGTATCTTTGCTTAATTGGTTCATGACCTTGCACATCTATTTCATGACTAGTTAGATGTGTCGGTTTTAACTCTGTTCCTTGATTCGTAATTTTTCTTTTAATTACATTTTCCAATTGCACTTGTTGTGCTTCATTCAACTCTATTATCCCTTCAGAAATTTCCTCGAAAAATTCTAAATTTTTCTTTCTTTCTATTTTTACGCGTTTTATATTATTATTAATAACCGCATTATTCCTAAAATTATACCAATTACTTTTCCTAATTGCGAATAATTTTTCTATTATTGAATTATTTTTTTCCTCCTTTTTATATAATTCCGTCTTTAATTTAGAATCATTTTTCTCTTTAATGCAATCCAATGGCCCTTTAAATTCTGTATTTAAATTCCTATCTTTATTTTTCACATGTAACTTTGTATTTATTTTGTTTCTATCCTTATTTGTTTTTCTTTCTCTCTATATATTTTGACTAGCCTGCTTATCTAATCTTTGGACGCCCACGCTGCGCTGGCACGTGCCAGCGTTGCGTCGTTTGCCTTATAGGGTTTAGAGTGTGGGACACCATGCCCCCGTATACTCTGTGCCGGCTGGATGGCTGGCGGGATCGAGTCTAGTGCATCACCTGTAAAGGGGGGTTGGGGTGGGGTATGTGGCGAAACGGGAGAAGAGACTTCGCACGGTAGCAAATCTATCTCTTTCTCTCGCATGTCATTTCGCAGGCTAATCTTGGATCCGAATTTTAATTTACTTTTATCACTTTCCCTATTCTCATTCTCTTTCGCATTTTCTTTCTTTTCTTTAATTATTGGCTCCTGCATTTTAATTAACTTTGATTCAATCGCATATTTAATATTTGGTAATTGTGGTAACCACCAAATCTTTTTCACATAATCCATTTTTAAACCTAATCTTTTAATCATATCGGTTCCTATTATTCCTATCGATCTTAAATTTGGTACCAGTCTGAATAATAAATATTTTTTCGTATGCCCTACTTTCATAGGGATCAAAACTTGTCCTATAATTTTTAATTTGTGACCATTAGCTATCATTAATGTGTCATTTATTGGTTTTTTAATTTCACAATCTAATTCTTTTACTGTATTTATAAAATTTTCACCTATATAAGAGTGAGTTACACCAGTGTCAACTAACACTTCAAATTTATGATTTTCAAAACTTATCATAAGGTGGAATCTTGTTTCATCAGAGTCATTTGTGTCGATGTCAAGTGATTCTGGCGGTCTCTGGGTTTGTCTGCTATTTTCCGCCTTTAATAGCGACCGTATGCGTTTCCTTGATCTAAACTATACCAACAATCCCGTCGAAAATGGCCTAATTTCCCGCAATTGCAGCATGTTAAGGGTTCTCGCGATCTGTAATTAAAATTTTGGTTTCCTAAGTTTGAATCCATAAAATCCTGTCGACTTGAATTTATTTCATCATTCCTATCATCCCTACTATTTTCATCTTTTAAGTTTTTTGAATTTTTATTTTTATTTTTATCATTCCTTTTGTCTTCTGACTTGTTATTATTTTCTTCCGCGTTATATAAGAGCGCTGGTATTTGCGGAGAATTATTCGTATCTTGTATCTGTGGGTTCCGTTACAGTTGATTCATTGCATATAATAATGCTTGGTCAGCTGTGTTTTGATTTTTAAAATAACTGTTATTATGCATAGACCTCTGATTTCCTGGATATATTTCATTATTTGTATAATTCGAATTATTGTTTGAAAATCTTGGATTAAAAAATTTTGTATTTCCATTTGGGAATCTTGGTTTGTATTTTTTCCATATTTTGTTGGTTGCGATACCTCGGCCTAAATTGTCTTTCTTGATTTTAATCCTGATTTTGATTTCTATTTTGATTCTCATTTTTAATATTATTTTGACTTTTATCATTTCCTGGATCATTTTTACTTTTGTTATTTTTATTATCCCTGTTAACAGGTTGACAGATTTCAAATATTATATTTTTAAATTGCTGATTGCAAAATTAGAAAATGTTTTTGTTTTGTATTTTATTTCTCATTGCGGCAAAGGGGCCCCCTCGCTGGCAAGGCTCGACACAGCGCTCTCGATCAGTCAGCGACGTGAGGGGAAGTCGAGTGGTGAGGGTAAGTCAAGCAGGTAGACCGCAATCAAATGAAGAAAGCCGTATAAAGAGGAGCATTTTTTAAAGAGATTAAAAGTAATTGTTTTTGACGCTTAGTACAACCCAGTACAACGTTTAGATTTTAGAAATTCGCAGTTTGAAAGAGCATAACTTTTACATTTTCGAAATTGGCATTTAGAAAAAAGTTCTTTTGTGAATTTTGGTTCAAATTTGGACTTCAAAATTTTTGACGGCACAATTGTGTACAACCTATCACAATTCAGCACAATTTTTTTCGAAAAAACAAAATGGCGTTTCTGGATCGGAAAAGGTTTTTTTTCTAAATTTAGGCTCCAATTTTGATTTTTATGAAAAGTAGTTTGCAGCTTGATGGAGAAAAAACCTAGCACTAATCAGCACAATTTTTTGTGAAAAAAACAAAATGGCGTTTCTCGCACGAATTTTTTTTTAAATTTTGGCTCCAATTTTGATTTGTTTATTATTTTACGGCACGGTGGAGCACAAGCCCAGGACAAGTCAGTAAAACTTTAGTTTTTTCAACAAAAAAAAGAAAAGAAAATGGCATTTCTGGCCCTAAAAAGTATTTTTTTTTAACTCTGACTCCAATTGTAACTTTTCTTTAAAATCGTTTACGGCACAATTGAGCACAAACCTAGCACAATTCAGCACAACTTTTATTTGTTCAGAAAACAAAATGGCGTTTCCAAATTCATGGACATAAAAATCTTGTGTTTTTCTAAAATATGAAGTTCAATAAGATACCACGATATTCATTTTTACTTTAATAACTTCTATTTGTACACGCCCAGGAAAAAAAAGAATCCATTGAAAAGAGGACTCTGTGAATTGCGTATCTGTCATTTGCAGATTCAGAAAGTTCGAATCTGCCATGTACTGCAATGACCATTTCAAGCAAGGGTATATTGAATCGATTTCCTTCTTTTTGAATGAGACCGAATTTCTTGGGGTTAAGCTGCCATATTTCACACAATTTTTTAAATTGATAAATTATCGAAAGATTTAAAAAAATCGTGCGTAGGTCTACTAGATTCCTTTTGCTATTTCAGTTATTAATCTTTTAGTCAACAAATTTATAACAACTAAAAGTCTTTGAAAGGCAAATCGGCGGCAATCTTGGAATTCCAGTGACAGATACGCAATTCAAAAGCCTTCGAAATCCATTCAACAGAAGTGAATGGATTTTTGTTTCCTGGGCGGCTTTCCGGCTTCCCATAGATACTCTCTCACGATGCAGATTACATTATTGGGAAACTCTAAACATTGTTATGCAAGTTTGAAAAAAACACATATAATATATCGGCGCGTAAAAATTTTCATAGAAATACATAGTAAATGATCTCGACTCGAGAAGAGTCCAGATCGGGAGGTGATTTTATGCAGTTTGCCTCTCGTCTGGCCAAATCAAACTGGCAAATGCGAGTACTTGGAATAAACTCGCATGTAGCAGCATTGTTATTAAATTGTACTAAAATGGCGGTATATTTACTCATTCCTAAGGACTTCAATTATGCCTTAGCAACGAGGATGACCTGTGTATTGTATAGACCTCTGTTTCAGCGAGATATTAAACATAAAAAATCATAGCATAATAGGGAATAATAATATTGTTTATATGTTCGACTGAGTGATTACTCACAGTAAAATGTATGGAAAAACATGTTGCAAGAGAAAATATACTTTAGAAAATCTTGAGGAAGCAAAATATTTAATTGAAGAGATTAATAAATAACTGAAAGGAATTTTTTTTAAAATACTGAAATTAGTGAAATTAAAAGTTTTTATTCTTTTTTAATTATCATTAAATATTTAGTGAATACATTTTCTTCTGAAAATTAATTTTTTTACAATATTTAAATGGTTAAAAATGTAAAAAATAGTTAATTTTTGAATTTGTATATGAAAATTATTTTAATAGCTAATAATTATTGTAAATTTGCAAATTATCGCAGGAAAAAGTAATTGGGAATACATTTTTTTGTTGAATCCGAAAACAAATTGAGCCTATTCTTCGAAAAATGGCCAAACTCTCAAGTTGCTCCTGAAAGTAGTTCAAATAATAAATCTTAGAAATTTAATCAGTATACTTAATCGGAAAGACGTTCTTAGTTAAATTTGTAAAAAGCTGACCTTATTCGTTGAAAAATACACAAATTTGGATTTTTTTAGGAAAGTTGTTTAAATAATTAATAATTCTTGTAAATTTAACAAATAACTTGGAAAAGAGTCATCACAAAGATAATGTTATTTAACTCCGTAAAAAATTGTTTTTATTAATTGAGAAATACACAAACTCTGAATATGTTTATGAAAATTGTTTAAATTATTAATAATTATTATTAATTTACAGAGTATGGTAGGAAATTCTCATCAAAAGACATTCTTAGATCACTTATTGAGCAAGTTTAGCCTATTATTTAAAAAATAGCCAAACTCAATTTTGCAAACTCTCAATTTGCAAACTCTCAAATGTGTTGATAAACATTGTTGAAATAATTAATAGTTGTAAATATTCAAAGCACCATAGAAAAAAACATCGGATAGATATTCTTAGTTAATAATTACTATAAATTCGCAAAGCAACATAGAAAAAAGTCCTCGAATAAACATTCTAAGCTAAAACCTTAAACAAATTGATTGGTATCAAAAACGTCGAACTCTTAATTTTTTAATCGAAATAGTAGTAATAATTAAAACTGCTTGGTAATTTACAAAGCACACAGAAAAGACTCCTCGGCTAGACATTCTCAATTGAATCCGTAAACAAATTTACTCGTAGATAAAAGGTCCAAATCTTAACTTTAACATAGATATAGTCTGAATAATTAATGGTTCTTGTAAATTTGCAAAGCCACAAAGAAAAGAGCCATTATACTGATATGCTTGGTTGACTCCGTAAAAAAATTGACTCATAGAAAAAGGTCAAACTCCTAACTTTTTAATTAAAATAGTTTATATAATTCATAGTTTTTATAAAGTTGAAAAACAAAATAGAAAAAAGTCATCGGGTAGACATTCTTATTTGACTCCGTAAACAAATTGACTCGCAGAAAAAAGATCAAAATCCTAATTTCTTAATTTGAGAAGTTTCAATAATTATTAGTTTTTGTAAATTTGCAAAGCAACATAGAAAAGAGTCATCGGATAGACATTCTTATTTGACTCGGTAAACAAATTGACTCGTAGAAAAAAGGATAAAATCTTAATTTTCAGATTGAAATTTTTGAAATAATTAATAGTTCTTCTAAATTTGAAAAGCAACATAGAACAGATTCATCGGATAGACATTTTAGTTGAGTCGGTAAACAAATTAACTGCTACAAAAAAGTCAAACTCCTAATTTTTAAATTTAAATATCTCAAATAATTAATAGTTCTTGTGAATTTGCAAAGAAACAAAGAAAGAAGTCATCGAATGGACATTCTTAGTTGACTCCGTAAACAAATTGACTCGTAGAAAAAAGGTCAAACGCTTAATTTTTTAATTTAAATAGTTTAAATAATTCATAGTACTTGTAAATCTACCAAGGAGCATAGAACAAACTCATCGCATAGAACTTCTTGTGAATTTTCAAAGAAACAAAGAAAGGAGTCATCGAATGGACATTTTTAGTTGACTCCGTGAACAAATAGACTGAAAGAAAAAGGTCGAAATTTAATTCTAAATTTTAATTGTTTAAATAATTAGTAGTTCTTGTGAATTCGCAAAGTAACCTAGAAAAAAGTAATCGGATAGACATTTAAAATTGACTCCGTAAACAAATTAACTCTTAGAAAAAAGTCAAAATCTTCATTTTTAGAATGAAATAGTTTAAATAATTAACAGTTCTTGTAAATTTGCAATGCAACAAAAAAAAAAGTAATCAGACAGGCATTCTTTGTTGACTCCGCCAACAAATTGATTGTTACAAAAAGGTCAAAGTCCTCATTTTTTAATTTAAATAGTACAAATAATAAATAGATCTTGTAAATTTGCAACAAAACAGAGAAAGGAATCATCTAATGGACATTCTTACTTGGCTCCGTGAACAAACTGACTCGTAGACAAAAGGTCAAACACTTCATTTTTTAATTCAAATAGTTTAAATAATTAATAGTACTTGTAAATCTACTAAGCAGCATAGATAAGACTTATCGGACGTAAACAAAATGACTGGCAGAAAAAAGGTAAAAATCTTCATTTTTAGATTGAAATAGTTGTAATAATTAATCGTTCTTATAAATTTGCAAACCAACATAGAAGAGTCATCGGATAGACATTCTTAGTTGGCTCCGTAAACAAATTGTCTCGTAGAAAAAAGGTCAAAATCTTAATTTTTTCATTTAAGTAGTTTAAATAATTACCCAGACGGCAAGCCTTTTCAGAAATAACCCTCAATTAGTTCTGAAGTCGAGTACAATATGAATTAGGTCATTGAATTCGTGAATTATAGATAGTTAATATAAAAAGAACTATATTTATCCATTTTTAACTAATTTTTAGTTCGTACAAGTATTTTTAAAGAATCTCTAATAAACTTCTCAAGTATTTCGAAATTGAACATTTCACGACCGCTCGAAGTAACTCATAAAGAAACTCAAATTAATAAATCACGAACTTTCGGCGAATATTTTTCTAACTAAATTTTCATGACAAACGAATGAAGAAAAGATTAATGTCAATTTCTTTAAGTATTTAATCAAATATTCCAAAATTATTGAAATGGAACTTTGTAACAGAATTATCAAAGTATTCCTATTTCGATCTTTTGATATTCTATATGAAAATTCGTATTATTTTTTTGAAACTCCTAAGCAACGCTCTAAGAATTGACTTTTAAAACATTACGATCATGCGTTTTAGATATCAGATAATATTAAAAGAATTAAGAACAAAAATCTTTTCAGAAGTAGAGTATTATTTCAAGCAGGTAAAAAATTAAAAAGTGGCCTGATACTTTTGATGGTAGAATTTGAATGATCCGCTAAATTTGCATCGGTTATTAAATTGTGCGGTCTAATATCCATTCTGTTTAATTTTACTGTACTTGCATTACCGAAATATTTAAAGCGAGACGCAGATAAGTTTTATCTCTCACAATGATTAGGATGCCTCTACATACGGCTGACTTTCGTGCAGAAACTTTAATTTGCTCCATTTCTTTATTTTCTGTAATGGATGCTTTGACATCACCCAGGAAACAAAAACCCATTCACTTCTGTTGAATGGGTTTCGAAGGCTTTTGAATTGCGTATCTGTCACTGGAATTCCAAATTGCCCCCGATTTGTTTTTGAAAGACTTTTAGTCGTATAATTTTTTTGGCTAATGTTTTGTTGACTATATGGCAGCTTAACCCCAAAAAAGTCGGTCTCATTCAAAAAGAAGGAAACCGATTCAATATAACCTTGCTGGAAATGGTCATTGCAGTACATGGCATATTTGAAGCTGCTTGAGAAAATGACCGATTCACATAGTCATAAACCGATTCTATTTTAACTTTTTGAATCTGCAAATAACAGATACGCAATTCACAAAGTCCTATTTTTATTGTATTGTTTTTTATGGGCACATTTGCAAGGTGGAAAATCTTGATGAAATCAATATTTTCGCCTTTTCATTAAAAATGAAATTTATTATCAAAACATTTTTTTGCGCTGAATTGTTTTATAAAAACGAAACCCGAGTGTCAAGTAAATAAACAAGCAAGAGTATTAAATTTTAAGTCTTCCAGGTATTCATGAAATTACTTTGGTGTTTTTTGGGTGGTATTCTGAGGAACGCGCGTTCAAATCTAACCGATCGGACATTTTTATACTGACAAAGAATCGCATCATTTCTCAAAGATTTTAAAGTAATTTTAAAATATAAATAATGTTCTTGGATTCTTTAAAGTCTGTTAAATCTTTTGAAATCTTCGTAAATTTGTCGAAATCTTTTTAAATCGACAAAATTTCTTAAAATATATATTTATTTTTCTAAAATCTTTAAAAATATTTTGAAATATTTTTGAATTAAGTTTAATCTTATTTAATCACATAAAATATTCAATAATAATTTGTAATATACCTAAAATGTTAGTACTTATATTATTATAAACTTAGCAACATTTTTTATATAATGAGTCACAAAAATGTGCAGACGGCTCTGCACAGCTGTATGTTATATTTCAGATTTTTGTTTTCATACTTCAAGCTAGGTTAGCCGCGAGGCTTTAGGCGTTAGGAATGCGAAACATATAGGGTTCGAACCGGCGGCAAATAAAAATTTGCCTAGCGTGCGATTATAAATAGTTGTGATTCGCCCGAATTCTTTTCCATTCCTTTCAAATTAATTTCCGCGGTCATACTACGATAATAATATGGAATGAGAAAGAATTCTGTATGAACAAAAACTGAATTTTTCTACGAATTCGTGTTGGTAAATTTGAATCCGTTTTTTATTAATATAGAATTCGGTTTGACGTCTGAGTTCTTGTAAATTTGCAATGCAACATAGAAAATAATCATCAGATAGACCTTCTTAGTTGACTTCGTAAACAAATTGACTGGTAGAAAATACATAGAAATCTTAATTTCTAGATCGAAATAGTTTAAAACATTAATAGTCCTTAGAAATTTGCGAAGCAAAATAAAGATAGTCATGGGACAGAAATTTTTAGTTGACTTAGTAAACAATTCGGCTCGGAGAAAAAAGGATAAAATCTTAATATTTAGTTTCAAATTGTTCAAATAATTAATAGTTTTTGTAAATTTGCAAAGCAACATAGAAACAAATAATCGGATAGACATTCTTAGTTGACAACGTAAACAAAATGACTCATAGAAAAAAGTCGAAATCTTAATTTTTTAATTTGAGTAGTTTAAATCGTTAATAGTACTATTAAATTTGCAAAACAAAGTAGATAAAACTGATCGGATTGACATTCTTGGTTGTTCTCAGTAACAAAAATTACTCGTAGAAAAAAGTTCAAACTCTTAATTTTTTGATTTAAATAGTTTAAATAATTAATAGTTGTTGTAAATTTGCAAAGCAATATAGAAAAGAGTCTTTGGATAGACATTCTTAATTGGCTTCGTAAACAAATTGACTCGTAAAAAAAGTAAAAATCTTCATTTTTACATTGAAATAGTTTATATAATTAAAAGTTTTTGTGAATTTGAAATGCAACATAGAAAATAGTCATCGGATAGACATTCATAGCTGACTCTGTTTAAAAAAATGACTCGCAGAAAAAAGGTCAAACTCTTAATTTTTAAATCTAAATAGATTAAATAATTAATAGTTGTTGTAATTTTTTAAAGCCACAAAGAAAAGAGCCAGTGGATTGACATTCTTAGTTGACTCCGTAAACATGTCGACTTTTAGAACAACGTGAAAATCTTCATTTTTCGACTGAAATTGTTTAAATAATTAGTAGTTCTTGCAAATTTGCAAAGCAACATATAAAAGAGTCGTCAAATAGACAAAGAAAAGAGTATCAAATAGACATTCTCAAGATAAGAAAGAGTCATCGGAAAGACATTCTTAGTTGAATACATAAGTAAATTGACTCCTAGAAAAAGGTCGAACTCTTAATTTTTTAATTTAAATGGTTTAAATACGTAACAACTCAAATTCTAAAAAAAAATAAAACCAGTTTTGGGCTTATTTTACGCTCCCGAATGCACATTCCCTAAAAGAGTTTTTTTTTTACAAAGTCATATATACAAGTTAGAGATGGGTTGAATTAAGGCATAAGGGTTGGAGTCCAAAAATAGAAGTGGATATTTTCGAGGAGCACAAAAATCGAAAACTACATTGACACTAGAATGCTCCGCAAAATATTATTTTTTTACAAAGTAATATATACTAGGCAGTCTGATAAGTCCCTGAAAAATGAAACACGGAGACGTTTTTTTGGCCAAAGTCGGTTTTATTTTTCAACATACTCTCCTTTCAGGTCGAT
>NC_046659.1:29902485-29906606 GCF_010883055.1 Belonocnema kinseyi | reverse complement strand
CGATTTCATGCAATTTTGCTTGTGCCACTAAGCATGAATGAACAGGCGCATTGTCGTGATGATAAAGCGGTTGTTTCTTCTTCAAATGCGGTCGTTTTTCGGAGATTTCGATTTTCAATCGGTCCAATAATGATGACTAGTATTCTCCGGTTATGGTTTTACCTTTTTCAAGATAGTCCACGAATATTATGCCATGTGCATCCTAAAATACGGAGGCCATAACCTTTCCGACCGATTGTTGCGTTTTTGGACCGATTGTTGCGTTTTTAGATCATTTAACATCATATCATGGATTTTTTCGACATTTTCGCGCCCAGATCGTTCAGCATCAACTGTGCTCGTACGGCCACAACGAAACTCGGTAAACCACTTATGAATTGTTCCAATCCACGGTGCAGAGTCCGGGTAATAATTATCCAGCTTGTCCTTGGTCTCGGATATCGTTTTCTTGCGAAGATAGTAGTGTTTGATAAAAACTCGAAACTCAGATTTTTCCATATTAAAAAAAACTCGGAGGTTAGTCGCTTCTCAGTGCTGTAACTTGTAAATGCGTAAACATAAATGGCTGAAGTTTTGACAGGCGTCATTTGAAGGATCAAGCTCGACGAAAATGGTTCACATTAGTGAATAATAATGCCACCTCTTAGAATTTTCAGGTACTTATCAGACTACCTAGTAGGTGGTAGAGAAGGGATTGTTTTATACGTTAAGGGTTGAAGCCCAAAAATCAGAGTGGGTATTTGCGAGGAGACCACAAATCAGAGAATCTACTGACACACCTCACTCCGATTTTTGGGCTCCAAACCTTAACGTCTAAAATCAACCCCTCTCTACCACGTACATATGATTTTGTCAAAAAATAATATTTATGAGAATTTTCAACTATTCTCTACCACGTAGATTTGAATTTGTCAAAAAATAATTTTTTTGAGAATTTTTCAGTGTCAATGTAGTGTCCGATTTTTGGGCTCTTCGAAAATACCCACTCTAATTTTTGGACTCCAGACCTTAACGACTAAAATCAACCTTTCTCTATGGACTTCAGCCCTTAACGTATAAAATCAACCCTTTTCTACAACGTAGATATGACTTTGTCAAAAAATAAAATTTTTGAGAATTTTCTAGTGTCAGTAGCGTCTCTGATTATTGGAAACCTCGCAGCACTCCACTCCGATGTTTGGGCTCCAACCCTTAACGTCTAAAATCAACCCTCTCTACCACGTGTGTATGATTTTATCAAAAAATAATATTTATGAGAATTTTCTATTGTCAATGTACTCTCCGATTTTCTGGCTCCTCGCAACACCCCACTCCTATTTTTGGGCAACAACCCTTAACGTCTCAAATCAACCCCTCTCTAGCACGTAGATATGATTTTGTCAAAAAATAATGTTTTTGAGAATTTTCTAGCTTCAATATAGTCTTTGATTTTTGGGATGCTCGCAACACGACAAATTTTTGGGCTTCAACCCTTAACGCCTCAAATCAACCCCTTTCTACCATGCAGATATCACTTTGTCAAAAATTAATACTTTTGATAATTTTCCATGTCAGTAAAGTCTCTGATTATTGGGCACCTCGCAACACACAACTCTGATTTTTGGGCTCTTCGCAACACTCTACTCCGATTTTTAAGGTCCAAACCTTAACGACTAAAATCATCCCCTTTGCATCTTGCATATATGACTTTGTCAAAAATAATATTATTTAGAATTTTCCAGTGTCAGTAGAGCTTTTGATTATTTGGCTTTTCGAAAATACCCATTCCGATTTTTGGGCTCCAATCCTTAACGTCTAAAATCAACCCCTCGCTACTTCGTAGATATGATTTTGTCAAAAATAATATTTTTGAGAATTTTCTAGTGTAAATCGAGTCCCTGATTTTTGGGCTTCTCGAAAATACTTATTCCGATTTTTGGGCTCCAATCTTTAGTGTCTAAAATCAACCCTTCTCTACCACGTTTATATGATTTTGTCAAAAAATATTTTTGAGAATTTTCTAGTGTCAATGTACTCTATGATTTTTTGGCTACTCGAAAATACCCACTCCAATTTTTGGGCTTCAAACCTTAAGGTCTAAAATCAACCCCTCTCTACCACGTATATATGATTTTGTCACAAAATAATATTTTTGAGTATTTTCTAGTCCCAATGTAGTCTCCGATTTTTGGGCTCCTCGAAAATACCCACTCTTAAATTTTGGGCTCCAACCCTTGACGGCTAAAATCAACCCTTCTGTACCATGTAAATATTACTTTGTCACAATATAATATTTTTGAGAATTTTCCATTGATTTTTGGTCTCCTCGCAACACTCCACTCCTATTTTTGGGCTCCAAACCATAACGTCTAAAATCAAACCCTCTCTACAAAGTATATATGATTTTGTCAAAAAATAATATTTTTCAGAATTTTCTAGTTCCAATGCAGTCTCCGATTTTTGGGCTCCTCGAAAATACTCACTCTAATTTTTGGGCTCCAACCCTTGACGGCTAAAATCAACCCTTCTGTACCATGTAAATATGACTTTGTCACAAAATAATATTTTTTAGAATTTTCCATTGATTTTTGCTCCCCTCGAAACACTCCACTCCTATTTTTGGGCTCCAAACCTCAACGTCTAAAATCAAACCCTCTCTACCACGCATATATGATTTTGTCTAAAAATAATATTTTTGAGAATTTTCGAGTGTCAATGTAGTCTCCGATTTTTCGGCTCCTCGCAACACCCCACTCTTATTTTTGGGCTCCAACCACTAACGTCTAAAATCAACTTCTCTCTACGACGTATATATGGTGTAATGCCAATTTTTCAAATAAAAAAAATATATTTAATGGTCTCTCAGTGGCGCACATGGCACCCTAATCGTATTAAATTAATCCACATGACCGATGATTACTAAAATCAGCTTTAAATGAACAATTAGAAAATAAACATAACCTATAATTTTTTGGGCGCCAGTCCTTGCTTGGGACAAAGGCAAACCAATTCAATCGAAGTCAGTAAGAAGCGATAGAAACACGCGGAATCTATATTCCAAGCGGGAACCTCACCTGAACGCTATGCGTTTCAGGTTAAACAACAAATAGAGAAAAACCTCACAGACTCCGATTAAGAGGGTTTACCTTAACCTAAACTTCGCGATAATCCCAAGAGATAAGATAGAAGATAAAGAGTACTTGGAACATACGATAATAATGAAAAAAACTAGATATACGAAAATATCGAAAGTAGGTATAACCACAAAAGATAATCAGAAGATAATAAGACATCGGCATAGGAAAGAGAAACCAAAATATAGAGAAACAAAATTAGGGTCAACAGAACTGCTAGCTCAGCCTGAACAAAACGAAATTGGTAGAGGGGAGGGTACGTAATCACAAAGCTTGCATTTCAAATGATAATTAACAGCGGTTTATTCAAAGGTTAAGAAGAAGAAATGAATCAACATTACATGAAAATAAAAGAAAGAGTAATACAATAAAATTGTTTTAAAACGTATTGGCAGTTCCAACAAACAAACTTATAGACCAGGATTACCAACCCTCCCCAAGTGAGGGGGGGTTAAATTTTCAGCCCCAATGCCTGCAGGGGTAGTTTCAAACGTCTGTAACTTCTTTTCTAATTACGCGATTTAAAATTTTTATGAGGGATTTGGAAAGTACTTTTTACACGATTTCATCCTATTTTATTATTTATAACAAAAAATTGTATAAACAATTTTTTCAATAAATCAATTGTTTATTTAACTTTTTTCGCAATTTAGGCATCTACGATTTTTTTAATAGTCTCAAAAGAAAACTATGAAAAATGTCTAATAAGAAAATAGACAAATTGAAATTCATTGAGTTACAGAGCCGGTTGTAGAGGGAGTCCTCGCGTTCGCACTCGGGCGTTATGCGGCAGCATACCGCGGAACAGTTTTCAAGTATGCCATTTTTTTGTATTACTCACATTGATCCAAAATTGCATGAACTCATCGGAAAAAACTATTCAATTAATCGAAAATATTGATTAAATGAGCGGTTGGGTGCAAGAACGGCTTACTTGTATTTTCAGAAGTCACTTGCTCTTCATTTGTTCTCCACGAAATTATGTGCAAAACAAAAGAAACACAAGTG
>NC_046659.1:29885902-29902385 GCF_010883055.1 Belonocnema kinseyi | reverse complement strand
TTTTATTTTACGTTAGCGTGAATTAAAGCCAAATATGTTTTTTATTAATTTCGTGTTTTTACTTTCACAAAAATATAATATCCCAGATCCTGTAAAATTCAACTGTGTCTATAAATAAAATCAGCTGTGATAATGGCTGTAAACAATAACACTCGCAATGAAAACCTGCTTGTTAACAACTTCTGTACTTATGAGAAATGCAAGTAACAGATTAATCTTGATGATGGATTCGTAGAATGCAAGGGATGTCCTTCCCGCTAGCACAATGTGTGTGCTTCAAAGATTAGATACAGCGCTGATGGCATTTTTCAACGTTGCTGCAGTTCTAGATCAAACTCCCCGACTGACGATGATAGAGGAAGTTCGATAACTATTAGCACTAGGAAACTTTAATCTATGCTTGATGACCTAAAAAGTTTTATGAAGACAAAATACGAAAAGATTCACACAGAACTAAAAAGTGATTTTGAGAAAATGCGTATCTCTGTTGACAATCTTTCTTCTAAAATTGAAAATGTTTTTTCTACGGATCTCAAATGGATATGCGTTTAACAGAACATGAAAATAAAGTTTGTGAAAATAATAGTTCTGTTGATAGGATTAATGAAGTTGAAGAAAAGATAAATAAAATTTCATCCAGCCAACACCATGATCTCTCAAACCAAGAAGGATGTGATGTGGAATCCTGCATTAAGGAAATAAGCCTGCGTAATGCACGTAAGAAAAATATTTTAATATTTAACTTACCCGAAATTGAGACTGAAGGGAGGGTCTCTCCTTCAAGCAGTGATATCATTCAGGTCATTGAAGTGATTAAACTAATAATTCCATCTATATCAATCTCCTCTAACACTATTCGTGTCTTTCGCATTGGACAGTGATCCCAGGCCCTAGCACGTCCTGTCAAGGTCATATTTCGGTCAGAAGCAGATGCCTCATTAATGATTCGAGTATATGTCATGATGAAGAAAAAGAACTCGATTCCGGATGCAATAAAGGAATATCGAATTTCCCGAGATCAAACATTGATGCAATAACGCAATTTCAAGGAGCAGAAGAAGATACTGGACGAACATCTTGCCAGAGGAGAGAAGGATCTCCGGATAACTTACAGAAACGACGTCCCCGTAATAGTTCCTGTCAAGAAAACCCAGCAAATGACACCCTAACGTCATCCGTTCCATCTGTAAGGTTATATTACCAGAATGGTAGAGGTATTATTAGTAGGTTGCTACATTTAACCAAGTCCCCTGATATTTATGATTAAGACATTATTGCCTTCACAGAAACTTGGCTAAAACTATCTATTAACAGCGCTTAGGTGTTTGATTCGAATGTATTTCAGGTTTTTAGGGATGACCGAGTAGATAAGACTGGTGGTGGTGTCCTTCTTTCAATTAAAAATATATACAACTGTGTAAAAATTAATCTTTCTGCTGTAATTCAAGCAGTGCTTTTAATTAACATTATAGGGGCAACAATTTATTTCTCAGCATTACGAGTGATTATAACAATAATTTATATTCCACCTGTCGTCTCAGTCCAAATTTTTGAGAGGATTCTTCTAGCTCTTGTATCTACTCGCGAAATTTCTAACCATAAAATTAATATTCTGGGAGACTTTAATATTCCCAACTTCAAAAATCATTTTACTAATATCAAGCCTGCTAATAAAGCAGCTTTATTCACCTATTTTTGTGAATACTTTGAATTAAAGCAATTTAATTCAATTGGAAATTGTAATAATCGTTATATTGATTTAGTTTTTGCTAACTTTGAAGTCGGAATTAATAAAGTTATTGCTCCTATCCTACCAGAGGATATGTACCATCTACTATTATGCTTACAGCTTTATTTATATATAAAAAAATAAGAATTCCACACAAAAATTTGTCGATAACTCCAAATTCATAAGGTATAATTTTAAAAAAGCTGACTTCAATTCACTTTACATGAGTCTAAACAACAATGATTCAACATCCCTATGGCTTTGTGATATGCCCGAGCAAGCAGTTTCTTCTCTTTATATACACGTTTATGATCTAATTGACAAAACTGTTCCATTATTCAAATTAAATAAATTCGTAGAGCGTTTTCCATCATGGTATACCTATGATATATTAACTGATATTACACTGAAAAATAAATTTAAAGCTAAACATGACTCTAAGCATTACCCTTACTATCTTGTTATGTTCAAAAAGCTACTTGCTAGTATTAAAAAACGTATTGAAGTTGCATTTGCTGGTTTTACGCAGAGAGCAGAGATAAACATAGTCTTAGAACCATCTTCATTTTGGTCGTATTTCAATAGATCAAAGCGTGTTAATAGAATACCAGGGTTCCTACGTTATTACTAGGTGGGCGTATCAGCGACGAATGGGTGACAATATTCAATTTTCCGAAAGTACTGTGTCAAAATCAGTGAAAAAGTTACCAAGTAAAATTACTGCTCGGCCCGATATAATTCTCGCTTTTGTAGTTTGGGATTGTGAATTTGTATTTACCCTAATTCTTACACAAATCTTTAATCTAGCATTGGAAAGTGGTATATATCCTAAAGAACGGAAAAAGCTAGAGTCTGTCCTTTATTTAAAAAAGGACTGCAATTTGAAGTTACTAACTATAGGCCTATTACTATCTTAAATACGTTTTGTAAAGTTTTTTAAGTATGCCTGTACGATATTATATATACCCTTATTGCAAAAAATACATCAACATTTCAGCATGGCTTTATTCCCCAGAGATCTACCACTTCCAATCTACTTGTATTTACGCAGAATATAAAGGACTTCCTTGTCCAGTATGATCAGGTTGATGTTATTTTCACAGATATTTCTAAAGCTTTTGACAAAGTTGGCCATGCTCTATTACTTGATAAACTTCGTAAAATGGAAATTCTCCACAAACTCTTGCTCCTTATAACATCGTATCTTACTGATAGGCATTATATGGTTCAATTTGGCGGTTATTCCTCTGTTCCGTTTCTGTCTTCATCTGAAGTTCCTCAAGGTTCCAATTTGGGACCACTACTTTTTCTTATATTTATGAACGATGTATCATCTGCTTTGAATTGTAATCACCTGGTGTATGCAGATGACCTCAAAATGTATTTGCCAATTGCTAATCTCAACTCTTGCTTAAATGTTCAAGCTAATGTAAATTTGTTCATGAATTGGTGTAAATTGAACAATTTAAATCTAAATACTTTAAAGTGCAAAACTTTATCGTTCTCAAATAAAAATGTAGTACTGCTTTATAAATACTCCATTGGCAGCATTGAACTGGAAAGGGTTGAGGTACATAGAGATCTAGGTATTTTATTAGATAGCCTATGACCTTTAATTACTACAAAGACGAATTAGTTACTGGTGCAAATAGATCTCTTGGCTTTCTTATGAGAGAATTTACACATTTTAAAGCCACAAAACCGCTAATGATACTATTTTTCTCACTGGTTACATCCAAACTTGAATATGCGTCTATCATATTGTCCCCGCATACAAAAAAGCATATAGATGCTATTGAAAGCTGTCAAAGACGTTTCCGTAAATACCTAGCCTTTAAGGAGGACAAAACTTACAATAATTACTTGCATGTATACCAATAAATGTACCGCAGTTTAACTCTAGAAACTCGGCTATGTTTTATTTCTCAAATTCTAGGAATAATACCTCACCGATTTTCAATATGTGTAATTCTGCAAACAAAGCCATGTTAATTAATAAGAATATTGATTTATTTTACTTGTCTCTAGAAAAATTCTTAAATAATTTGCATGCATTTTTGAACACACGAACACAATGTAAAAGCCTACTTTCGTGGTCACATGTTTATATATCTATTACTGTACATTGCACGTATTTCTAGCCCTCGAATTGGTTCTTTGAACTGTTGGGCTTTCTTATTTCTCAAATAAATAAAGAAATCCCCCTTACACCTTGTGTATATGACTTTGTCAAAAATAATATTTTTGAGAATTTTCCAGTGTCAGTAGATTCTGATTTTTGGGCTTTTCGCAAATAACCACTCCGATTTTTTGCCTTCAACCCTTAACGTTTAAAATCAACCCCTCTCTACCACGTAGATATGACTGTCAAAAAAAAACTTTTAGAAAATTTTCTAGTGTCAATTGAGTCTCTGATTTTTGGGCTCCTCGAAAATACCCACTCCGATTTTTGGGCTCTAACCCTTAAAGTCTAAAATCAACCCCTCTCTACCACATAGATATGACTGTAAAAAAAATCTTTTAGAGAATTTACTAGCGTCAATCGAATCTCTGCTTTTAGGGCTCCTCGAAAATACCTGCTCCGATTTCTGGGCTTCAACCCTTAACGTTTAAAATTAACACTTCTCTACCACGTATATACGACTTTGTCGAAAAATAATCTTTTTGAGATTTTTCTAGTGTCAATGTAGTCTCTGATTTTTGTGCTCTTCGAAAATACCAACTCTAATTTTTGGGCTCAAACCCTTAACGTCTAAAATAAACCCCTCTCTACCACGTCGATATAATTTTGTCAAAAAATAATATTTCTGAGAATTTTCTAGTGTGAATGTAGTCTCCGATTTTTGGGCTCCTCGAAAATACCCACGCTAATTTTTGGGCTCCTCGAAAATACCCACTCTAATTTTTGGGTTCCATCCCTGAACGTATAAAACCAACCCCTCTATACCACGTATATGTGACTGTAAAAAAAAACCTTTTAGAGAATTTACTAGATTCAATCTAGTCTCTGATTTTAGGGCTTCTCGAAAATACCCAATCCGAGTTTTGGGCTCCAACCCTTAAAGTCTCAAATTAACCCCTCTCTACCACGTAGATATGACTTTGTCAAAAATAAATACTTTTTAGAATTTTCCAGTGAAGTAGAGTCTCTGATTTTTGGTCTCCTCGCAATACCCCACCCCTAACTTTGGGCTTCAACCCTTAACGACTAAAATCAACCCCTCTCTACCATGTATATGAAAAATTGTCAAAAAATAGTCTTTTTGAGAGTTTTCTAGTGTCAATGTAGTCTCTGTTTTTGGGGCTTCTCGAAAATACCCTCTCTGATATTTGGGCTCACCCCCTTAACGTCTCAAATGAACCCCTCTCTACCACGTAGACATGAATTTGTCAAAAAATAATTTTTGGAGTATTTTCCAGTGTCAGTAGAGTCTCTGATTTTTTGGCTTCTCGCAACACCCAACTCCGATTTTTAGGCTTCAACCCTTAATGTATAAAATCAACCCTTCTATAACACGTAGATATGACTTTGTCAAAAAATAATGTTGGCGAGAATTTTCTAGTATCAATGTTTTCTCTTATCGTTGGGCTCCTCGAAAATACCCACTCCGATTTTTGGGTTTCAAACCTTAACGTATAAAATAAACCCTTCTCTAACGTGTCAAAAAAAATCTTTTAGCGAATTTTCTTGCGTCAATCGAGTCTTCGATCTTTAGGTTCCTCGAAAATATACACTCTAATTTGTTGGCTCAAACCCTTAATGTCTAAAATCAACCCATATCTACCACGTAGATATGACTTTGTCAACAAATAATACTTTTGAGAATTTTCCAGTGTCAGTAGATTCTCTGATTTTTTGCCTCCCCGCAACACCCCACTCCCATTTTTGGACTTCAACCCTTAAAGTACATAATCAACCCTTCTCTACCACGTATATATGACTTTGTCGAAACAAATAATATTTTTAGTCTCCGATTTTTTGACATAAAATAATACTTTTGAGAATTTTCCCGTGTCAGTAGATTCTCTGATTTTTGGGCTCCTCGCAACACCCCACTCCGATTTTTGGGCTTCAACCCTTAACGCACATAATCAACCCTTCTCTACTATGAATATATGACTTTGTCAACAAATAATATTTTTGAGAATTTTGTATTGTCAATCCAGTCTCCGATTTTCAGGCTCCTCTAAAATACCTACTCTAATTTCTTGCTCCACCCCTTGACAGCTAAAATCAACCCTTCTCTGCCACGTATATATGACATTGTCAAAAAATAATAGTTTTAAGAATTTTCCAGGGTCAGTAGTCTCTGATATTTGGGCTCCTCGCAAAACCTCACTACGATTTTTGGGCTACAATTTTGTAGTGTCAATGTAGTGTGCTCCTTGAAAATACCCATTCTGATTTTTGGGCTCCAACCCTTAACGTCTAAAATCAACCCCTCTCTACCACGTAGATATGACTGTCAAAGAAGCTTTTATAGAATTTTCTAGCGTCAATGTAGTCTCTGATTTTCCGGCTACTCGCGACACCCCACTCCTATTTTTGGGCTTCAACCCTTAACGTCTAAAATCAACCCCTCTCTACTACTTATATATGATTTTATCAAAAAATAATATTTTTGAGAATTTTCTATTGGAACTCGAGTCTCTGATATTTCGACTCCTCGAAAAGACCCACTCCCATTTTTGGGCTCCAATCTTAACGTCTCAGATCTACCCTTGTCTATCACGTTTTCATGACTTTATCAAAAATAATCTTTTTGAGAATTTTCCAGTGTCAGTAGAGTCTCTAGTTTTCGGGCTCCTCGCAACTACCAACTCCAATTTTTAGGGTCTAACCCTTAACGACTTAAATCATCCCCTTTACACCCTGTATATATGACTTTGTCGAAAATAATATTTTTTAGAATTTTCCAGTTGTCAGTAGAGCCTCTGGTTTTTGGGAGTCTGGAAAATACTTACTCCGATTTTTGGGCTCCAATCTTTAACGTCTAAAATCAACCCCTCTCTACCACGTATATATGATTTTGTCAAAAAATAATATTTTTGAGAATTTCATAGTGTAAATGTAGTAATAGATTGTTAGGCTCCTCGAAAATACCAACTCCGATTTTTGGGCTCCAACACTTGGCGTCTAAAATCAACCCCTCTGTACCACGTATATATGATTTTGTCAAAAAATAATATTTTTCAGAACTTTCTAGTGTCAATGTAATCTCCCATTTTTGGGCTCCTCGCAACACCCCACTCCGATTTTTCGGCTTCAACCCTTAACGTACATAATCAACCCTTCTGTACCACGTATATATAACTTTGTCAAAACAAATAATATTTTTGAGAATCCTGTAGTGTCAGTGTAGTCTCCGATTTTTGGACTACACGAAAATACCCACTCTAGTTTTTGGGCTACAACCCTTAACGTCTAAAATAAACCCTCTCTACCAAGTAGATATGACTTTGTCAAAAAATAATAGTTTTAAGAATTTTCTAGTGTCAATGTAGTCTCCCATTTTTGGGCTTCTCGCAAATACGCACTCCGATTTCCGGGCTCCAACCATTAACGTCTAAAATCAATCCCTCTCTAACACGTATATATGACTTTGTCAGAAAAAATCTATTAGGGAATTTTCTTGTGGGAATCAAGTCTCCGATTTTTAGGTTCCTCGAAAATATTCACTCTAATTTTTTGGCTCTTATTTTTTGAGAATTTTCCAGTGTCAGAAGAGTCTCTGATTTTTGGGCACTTCGCGGATACCCACTTCGATTTTGGGGCTTCAACCCTTAACATATAAAATAAATCCTTCTCTACCACGTATGTATGACTTTGTGAACAAATAATATTTTTGACAATTTTGTAGTGTCAATGTAGACTCCGACTTTTGGGCACCTCGAAAATACTCCACCACGTATATATGACTTTGTCAAAAAATGATACTTTTGAGAATTTTCCAGTGTCAGTAGAGTCTATGATGTAATTTCTTTAAGAGAAGGAAGGATTTATTTTTTGTTCATCCGTTCATTTTTATACAGATTTTATTTTAAAATAAAACAAAAGTGTCGATACATAATGCCAACGTTTCGACACGGCTTTGTATCTTTCTTAAGGCTGTATGATGTAGAATAAAATTATTATTGATGAAGTAAAATTGTAGACGTATAAACTGTCATTGATGATAAAAGTCCAAATAACGTCAAAAATTTTAATTTTCTGTTTATAACCTCATGCTCAAAAGAAGTGGAGGTTAAAATACTCAGGGTTCTACATTTTTAAACAAAAACGAAAACAGAAAAACGTACAAACAAAACTTTTTTTTTAATGGTTAATTTGTTTGCGAGGGATATAATGAAACACAACGTCTATGATTGTTGGGCTTCTTAAAAATACCCACTCTGTTCTTTGGTCCCCAACACTTAACGTTAAAAAACAGTCCCTTGTTAACAATCAAGCATATTTTTGTCCATAACACTCTTTCTGGGTTGTTCAAAAATACCAACATCAAGGTTTCAGTTTTTTTTATTGGGTTCGTGTTTTTGTACATAGTGGTAGTTTTTCTGAATTTTTGTTTAGTGCATTCAAGACCCTTAAATAAGCCCAAAATTTGGTGCATTTTGGGTTTTGCAAATTTTATTTTTCACAAAGGGGTGGTTTTTTGAAGGTGGAGGTAGTTTTTGAATTTTTTTTCGTGCATTCGGGAGCCCAAAATAAGCCCGAAATTCTGATTCTCTTTGTTTTTTCCGAATTTGAGCTGTAACATAGGGGGTAGTTTTATTTTTAGTAGGGGTGGTTTTTGGAAATCGGTTGTTGGCGCGTTCAAGAGCCCAAAAAAAGTCCAAAATTCTGACATGTTTGATTTTTGTTCTTTTAATTTGTATATAGTGGAGGTGCTGGCTTGATTCAAGTCAGCACCTCCACTTCACAAAAAGTAGTGGAGCCCAAGAATCGGCAATACAGCCCAAAAAAAGCCCAAAATTCTGACACAAAGAAATTTCGAATTTCGTTTGTGTGGTGCTGGTTTGATAGACCTACATTCTTAGTTGACTACGTAAACAAATTGACGGGTAGATAAAATATCGGATAGACATTTTTAGTTGATTCGGTAAACAAATTGACTGATAGAAAATAGGTCAATATTTAAATTTTTAGATTAATATAGTTGTAATAATTTAACGTTTTTCTGAATTTTCAAAGCAACATAGAAAAGAGTTATCGAATAGACATTCTTAGTTCACACCGTAAACAAATTGACTTGTAGAAAAAAGGTCAAAATCAAAATACATCTTAGTTCAAACAGCGATTTATGAAAATTGATTAAATAATTACAATGTGTGAAGATTAAATAAATGTTTTAAAAAATTAGCTCTAGTCGAATTAAGCACGATCGCTGGAACTTAATCGCTAGCAATATTTACATCGATAATGTAAACAGATGCCTCGAACTTGCCTTGGCGCAGTAGAGCTGGTATAACACGTTTGCTATCACACTATGGCACCACTATGATGCAAAAACGATCACACTATGCGAAGCTTGGATCAACTTTCAAATGTAGAATATTGTTGCAACAGTTTTTCGCTTTGTATTACTTTAATATTTTTACATAAAAAATAACATGGAATTTGCTGTAGTCACGGTATTTTTAATATAATTTTTTAACATATGTACACTTGTACAGGTAATACACTCAGTGTAAGGCATTTTGCAAATAATGCATGCTACGCAATCTTAACAAAAATCTACCACAATCTGATTCCTTTGTGACATAATTTTTTCTATGAATTTCAGTACAGCGACATTTGAGAAAGTATTCTTATATTGCAAAGAAAAATATTTCCAACACAGATTTCCAATCCTAATATTTAAATTAAATTTGTGTGCGTGCGCGTGTGTGTGTGTGTGCGCACGTGTGGCCATTCGCGAAGGAAGGGACCTAATGCGGAAAAAACCTATTTTTAGTTTTTTACACAAATCTTTAATTTCTTATTTGATTTTTCATAATAAAAAATATTATTCCTATATCTAAAAAATTCCAATTGTTATCTAACCGCAAAGTGAGACCCTTTTATGGAGTTCCTGTGTTAGAAGGCCTCTTCAACCCCTCCTTCTGTAAAATGAAGCTACCGCGCGTTGGCTCCCTTTCTCCACAGATGTTCACATATACAGGGTGTCCCGCGAGAACTGTAGTTAATTTTGTGGAGGGGTTGTGCACCAAAAAATAAGCAAAAAAGTTCCTCAAAATTTTTCTGGTCCGATGCTTATTCTGGGCAAAACAGAGGTACAAGTTTTATGTACTTGTGATCATGTGTGTGATATTGCACTTCTCGTTAAAATATAATAATCTTGTATTGTGATTAAAAAATGTTCTATCATAATAAAAAATCATTATTACAACCTCTTAAATTAAGGCGTGCTCCTTGGGTGCACTTTTTAGTCGGAAAGCGACATGAATATGAAGTTTAATTGTTTAGATTAACACATTTTTCGTAGTTGTAATTTTTTGTATTTTCTTGCCTTTGTAATAAATGTTTTTATAATTTCCGTTTATCTGAATTTTTCTAAACATATTTCATTATTCTTATTTGTTGCAACAATCTCATATTAACAAAAGTTTGTAGCCACACATGCTCACAAGTACATACAACTTGTACCCTCTGTTGTGACCAGAAAAAGCATTTGACCAAGAAAATTTTGGGGACTTTTTTGCTTATTTTTTTGTGCACAACGCCCCCCCCCCCCCCCCCCCCCCCCCCTCCCACAAAATTAACTACAGTTCTGGCGGGATACCCTGTGTGTCACGTCTCACGACCCTGAGATGGGTGGTCACAGGCTACGATGAAACTATAAGGACAGTCCGACGAAACCCTCGTTTGTCTTGAAGCCATCAGAGCCCTTCGATTTTATTTGTTCTCACATATGTTGTAATACTCGAAAAACTAAGTGACACGTATTTTATCTTACGTAACCGAAATGGTTTTAGGGTGTTAAACCACCTCCGAATAGTGTGGTACCAAACACCCATTTAATTGTTTCACATATGGAAAATTGTACAGACCTTTTAGATTTGCAACTTGAAAGAATTCTTTTCTTACAGCACATTTTTATATTTGGTAGATACATTCACACCCTTAAGACCTAACAAAAACTGTATGCGTGATTGATTTTAACTTGACGGCGTGAATACCATGCTTTAAACCACAGCTTTACTGTGCGAAATTATGAATCTTACAGTGTACTTTTTCCTATACAGAAAGGAATTTATTTGTTTCAAATATCAATTTCTTTTAATGTAAGAATAATGCCTTATTTTTTTCATGAAAGTTACTCTATATAGTTTAGTTCACAGCTGCGATATCGGTTACACAACGTTTATTTTGAATGTGCTTCATGTAAAACTGAAATTATCATATCGATCACGTTTTTGGATATCATTTTTTAACTGTGATATACATCCTCAATGTATAAAAAGGGAGAGCTGAAAATTCTGACTCAGAAGTATAGTCACAAGTGTCTGTTTCCAGATCTCAATTCCCAGCTCTCACCTCGATGAGCCTTGCTTTATTATCACATGTTAATGACTACAAATATCAATATTTAGATAGTTAATATCAAGGTAATATCAACTATTCTTACCTTACAGTATTCCATAATTAAATTGTAGCATTAGTTAATAAAAATAAGTTGTAAAGCGGAGAAGAGAGATTGAGCGTAGAACTGTCGAAACGCACTCGAAACACCAGAAGGCCACTTGCGCGCGGGCCACGGACGATGGTAGGAAGCAGCTCACGAACGAGTATCCCCTCTCTACTCACATTAGCCAGAGTGCGAGACTCGAGGCGAGCTATGGTGCGCGGGTCCAAAAACGGAATGGGTTGAGAGAAGCGAGGCGAGGCGAGCCACGGCGCATTGTGTGTAAAAGCACGCGTTCGTTCCATTATCTTCACTCAAGTAATTATCGATTAGAATTAATTGGGCATTTGGATATCGTCTCGTACCAGTCTATGTATAGACTTTGTCGAAGGAAAATTCTACGTACACTTCTGGAGCAGGCGAAGGCGTTCGGCGTGCGTCCTTCCCCGTTGAGAGGAGTTTGGTCTACGCCTCTTGCACTCGAAAGCAGGGGATAGTGGGGACTCCACTGACAAAGACACAAACATTAAGCCCACCGGAACAACTGGAATGAAACCTGTCAGACAATGTATACCACCCATTGTCATCAGGGATATAATCAACAATCACTCACTGGTTATAAAGGAAATTAATGACTGCTCAATTTCCAAAAAGACATACTTCAATATCACAAAGAAGGGATTATCAGTAACAGCAGCCGACAAAGCAGACTACATGGCAATCAAGACGAAATTAGATGCAAACAACACTGCATACTTCACCCACCCCTTAAAGGAGGAAAAATTGAGGCACCTCGTCATCAAAGGATTACCAATACTTTCCACACAAGAGATCCAGGAAGACCTTCAAAAACAAGGTGTCAAAACTGTAAAACTCTTAAAAATGCAGCAGAGGAAACCTACGATTCACCCAAACTACTTAGTTACCATACCACCTGATCAAGACCTTCGAGTAGTGAAAAACGTCAGATACCTGTGCCTAGTGAAAATATACTGGGACAAATACAGACACGGCAAACGTGTTACCCAGTGCCGCAGGTGCCAAGCCTTTGGACATGGCACTAGCCATTGCAAGAACAATCCGAAATGTGTCAACTGCGCAGACGCACACCTCACTGAAAAATGTGAACGGAATGAAGAAGATCCAAAAATATGCAGCAACTGTAGCGGAGTACACCAAGCAAAAGACGTAAAATGCCCAAACTATGTCCAACTACTGGAAAAAATTGGAGCGAGGACTGCAAAACGAATCGCACACTCTGAACGAAGCAAAATCGCAGCTCCACCTCCAAGGACATATACTTCATATCCGGCGCTTGGACAACCCAGGACGAGAGCATGGAATACCCCAGTGGTACGTGAAGAACGTAAAATTGACTCAGCTACAAATTCAGCCAGCCAAAGTACCAACAACCTCCCGCCTGAAATGAAAGAATTCCAGGACCTGGCAACGAAAATCAAGAAGCTCAACGAACTGTGTAACCTAGGTAGGATGTTGTGCCTAGTTAAATCTTTAAATGCTAGACTGGCTACGTGCAATAACGACTTCGATAGACTTAAAGTTTTCACAGATTTAATGCAAAATGATTGCAACTAGTAGGACAATCACCTCATTAACTGTAGGACATTGGAATGCCAATGGGGTCAGGGGCAATTATAGGGAACTTGCGCAATTTCTCAGAGACCACAAGGTTGACATTATGTTAATCAATGAAACCAAATTGGTACCAAAGGCTAATTTTAATATGGCAGGATATTCTGTGATACGAAAAGATAGGGATAATGCGAAAGCAGCAGGAGGAGTACTTATCTTAGTTAGGGACATAATTAACTTTACTGAACTTGCACTAAACGCGATTACTACCGAGTGCGTTGCAATTAAACTTTGTGATAATACAATTATTGTTTCTGCTTATAACCCTCCAAGATCTAAAATCAACATAAAAGACTTAGAGATTATTTTTAGACTAGGAAATAAAGTCCTACTATATGGTGATCTTAACGCCAAGAACACTGCCTGGAACTGCAAATTTGGTAATTCAAACGGTAAAATTCTCTATTCATTTGCTCTCAGAAATATGCTTAAAATATTACATCCAGATAAATTCACACTTTATCCTTACTCAACAGGGCTTCCTAGTATCGTTGATATAGGGCTTTTAAAAAACATTAATTCTGAAATAGAGATAAATACATATAATGAATTAAACTCCGACCACTCACCTATCATATTTACACTTAATCATATAAGCAATATTTCATATGTCGAGACTGAATATTTTAATTATAAACTCGCTGATTGGGACAAATTTAGATAAATAATTAATCGAGAACTAAGCATAAATTCGCACATGAACACTGTAGATGACGTAGATTGTAACGTTAAGAAGCTTACCAGTGTTATCCTAAATGGCACAAAAAACGCCATACCTGTAAAAAAGTTGGGAAGTTATCACCAAAGTGTACCAGATTACATAAAACAACTTAAAAAAGATATAAATGCTCTACGCAAAATAGCTCAAAGGACAGCTAGTCTTGAAATAAAAAAAATACATAATAAACTTGCCAATAAAATTAATAAAGAAACTGCTAGATTCTACAATTACAATTGGAATAATAAACTTGAAAATCTTACAGTTAAAAATAATTCAGGAGCGGACTTGCTTTTTCCAATATAGATAAAGCAAAAATCCTAGCAGAGCATTATGAATCTGTCCATCATCTTACCGAAGATATGGGAAACCCAAACACTGATAAGCTTGTTAGCGATAAATACAGAGAGATTGCGCATGTTCCTTCTGATATGAAAGATGTAGACCTAACCTCCCCTAAAGAGATTAAAAAAGCGATCATGAGAACAGGTTCTAGGAATGCCCCGGGAAGGGATACTATTCAAAATATTTTGCTCAAGAATTTACCAAAAAAGGCTCTCGTTCAAATCATGTATATTTTTAATACCTGCTTAATGCTCTGTTACTTCCCTGAAATGTGGAAAACTGCGAACATTATACCTTTTCACAAGCCTGGAAAGGACAAAGCTATTTCCAGCAAGCTATCGACTAATTAGTCTACTTCCCACGCTTGCAAAACTCTTTGAAAGAATACTCTACAATAGAATGTTGAACTTTGAAATGCGAAATAATATACTAATCTCAGAACAGTTTGGATTTAGAAGAAACAGAAGCACAGTACAGCAACTAATTAAACTTATTAACCATATTAGCACCAATTTTAACAAAAACATCTCAACCGCCATGGTTCTATTGGATCTTGAAAAAGCCTTCGATACCGCATCAAAAGAGCAAAGCATTAACGCAGGGGTTCCCCAAGGCTCCATCCTGGGGCCACTCCTTTTTCTATATTATATTAATGATATACCGACGCTAGAAGGGATTAGGATCTCATTATTTGCTGATGATACAGCACTTTATTCGGCTTCTTGGAGTCCCATAAGAACTCTGAAAAAGCTGCAGGAAATTACAAATGCAGTATTAAAATATTTTCATGAGTGGAAGCTTAGTGTCAATGTTGAGAAAACTGAACTTATTCTTTTCACAAGAAAATGTTAGAATCACTGTGCCAAGAAAAGAAAAATAGAGTTACCTGATTTTGAAATTCTTGATAGAATCATGGAACGCCGAAGTATGGCAAAATACTTGGGTCTTATGCTACATTTTAAACTTAGCCACAATATTCACATTGATAATTCTATTAAAAAGGGACAAAAAATGCTACGCATGCTCTACTGCCTACTCTGTAGAAAAAGTAGATTAAACCTTAAAAACAAAACTCTTTTATACACAATGATAATTAGACCCATGCTCTTATATGCCGCCCCAGCTTGGAGCAGTACGAGCAATTTAATCATACATAAACTTCAATGCTTTCAAAATAAAATTGTCAGAATGATTACTAATGCCTCTCCTAGAGCTACAAATATTGATCTTCATAAGCAATTAAAACTTCCACTTATATCAGACTACATTAGTAAATTAATAAATGACTTTTTTAATAATCGAATGAGCCTACCGGAACTCCAGGAAGTCAAACCAATACAGAAGGATGAAATGCCTTTTAAAATGAAGTATAGGATACCTTATCACATACTTATAAAATAATAATTGCCTGCGTGGTCAAAAATATAGCCACAACGTCTTAACTACATCTATTTTGTTTGTACAGTTTATTAGATTTAAGATTTAGGTTTAAGATTTGTACTCATAGGTCTTTTTCGCTCCATTTTTGCCTTAACAAGTACCACTAATTCAACAAACGCACAGTATTATTATTAATGTAACAGTATTACAAATGAAATTAGACAGGGTCAAGCAAGCTTCCCTTTTAGGAAATTAGGTACCTGATAAGAAAGAATTTCTGTGCAAAGTCATATTTTGTATTGTCTTATTACGAACAATAAAGATTATTAAAACGCAAAAACTATCTTCACTCGGTCTTCATCCGGCACACCTAACGGTGTGTCAGAATAACGCCATTATTCTGACATACTACTATCGAGAAAAGTTGAATCGATCTTGGGCTTCGGCCCCTGGTCCTACAGTCCGTTGCTCTGTCCTAATGCCCCTACGTAGGGTGTCATTCTGACAGATTACAGACGAGAAACCAATGGTGCTGAACCCCCGACAAAAGAGGCCTCGGGCCATCACCGGACATATTAGAAAGGGAATATGGTCTATTTAATCAGTATTGATTATTTGGATCATATCAACAGTTCTAACTAACTGGAAAAAAGAGGCACATTAATTTGGGTGGTCATGATTAATTCCTCTTCATAAGACAAAAGAACTTAAAAGATGAGAAAAAAACCAAATTTGACGGCATAAATTTCGCAGAACAAAATATTACATAATTGAATAATTAATGAAAGTTGGTCACATGTTTTCCATTGTCATGTAACTATTTGTAGAATGATAGCACAAATATGAGATTTGCAGGTTCATTTCAAGAGTCACAAGCCTTCATTCATTTAACTGAGTCACAAGCCTATTTTTAAATCTTTCATTTTCTAATGACTTCATGACTACACAGGTAGCTCACAAATTTGTGCGAAACCCATGGAAAACTTTTTTTTGCCATACCTGCCACTAAAAACGTTCATATAATAGTTCAAA
>NC_046659.1:29871732-29885802 GCF_010883055.1 Belonocnema kinseyi | reverse complement strand
ATATATCAATTAAATGAGTGTTTGGTATAACACTATTCGTGTGTCGTTTTTACCCCCTTAAAATCATTTTGGGCACGTAAGAAAAGATACGTATTGCTTGGTTTTTTGAGTACTACAACATAGTGCGAACAAAAAAATTGTAGGGGTACACCTACCTAGGGTTCCTTGTAAGTTGCCCGGGTAAAATTCGTTCCCCCCTTTGAAATGCGCTGGGACATTGCGCTGTCTTATTCTGACAATACTGGAGAACTTAAAGCGACATATATATCATTTTCGCGTATATATTGTTGTACAAGTCTGTAAAAAATCAGTTGATCAACTAATTTATATTAAAATGAATTATAGTATTGCATGATGATAAATATCTCACTTGAGATAATGTAATTATTGGAAATATATTTCTTCATGTATTTCTTTGTGGATTTATTAATGCGTTCTCAAATGAAATGATTTGTTTCTTTATGAATTTTCTACTGACTATTGCCGAATTATGAATCATCAAAAGATGAGACGATTTTTACTTCCGGTTTCTGCATTCTAAACAGTTGCACGCCTTCTTGTGTCACAGCCGATCCTGTTACGTCCACAAATTCGAGATTCAATTTACTTACAGCTAGATGATGAAGACTTCGATCTGTGACTTGAGGGTAATGTCTGAAACAATAATTATCATTCCAAAGTTTTAATATTAGAGTTGGAAAATTCTCAATAATTTAAAAACCGGGTAATATAACCGCGAATATCATGGCACTCGAGAATTGAAAGTTTTTTATGATCTTAAGTCGTTCTCTTCCGTAAATTATAAGATAAATGATATTAAACAAATAAATCTGCTTATTTCTTTCATAAATGTAAAACTGACTTTTTGTGCAATTGAAGTTCAATAGAAATTTCTAATATATACTGAGATTGAGAAAATAATTTTTTATATAAATTATGATTATATTGAGTAATAAATTATGAGACAATATTAATTTAGAAATCAATTAAAATAGGTCAAACATTACATTAATACAACAATTACGTACTGCCAATTCAAAAAAAGTATACTAACAATGAAACATTCTTTAATATTATAAAGCATGTAATGTAATACATGATATACGTCACATAGCTTGCCCAATCGAAAAAACGGACGTACATATGTATAAAAGGACGTAAAAAAGTACGTACTAAAGGAAGTACCAAAAAACGCACGAAAGGATCTTCCAAATTGGGATTCAAAATGACATCCATTTGTACTTTGTTTCTGACGTAACTTCCTAATTTAAGAAAAATTCTTAACAATTATTATTTTTTAGTTTAACGCAGTACAAATGTGTCTAATGAACACAGTTTGACCATTCAACAAATAAAATGATAGAATAGTTATTTTCCCCTAAAGAAAACACCATATTGGTATAGATTAAAAAATTTTATAAATGGGAAATGAAAAGTCAATACAGTTATGCAAAACAATATAAAACTTTTAAAAAAACTTAAATTTTATTAGAGAACCAGTAGGCTCGCACCACATATTTTCTTTAAATTCGTAGATAAGTTTTCATGGCCTATATACCATTCTATTAAACATCTAACTAAAAAAAATCTTTAAACAGTTTTCTTAAAGTTGGAAATAACGTAAGAAATCACGTACTTGGGACATCCCTCGGTACATACAGTATTACGTGGTAACTCCGAGGAGGGAAATGGGATTAGGACGCTAAGATGAAGGCCGAAGACAATGAGCGAGATCCGAGTTATAATAAAGAGTATTTATTGCCAACTTACAATATATAGTTGTCCTGATAAGGACCGCGGTCGAGCAGCTGGAAAAGTCGTCGACTGACGACGTTCCGTCGCCCGAGACTTCGGGGCTCGTCAAGGGGTTCCTGCTCATTTCGGATGCGGCCTAGCAACCCTTTCATGCAGGGATGTACCGAACTCTATTTTATAGCAACGGTTCTGTTACAACATCCTTTTGTACGTCTTTTGGTACTTCCTTTTGCATGTACTTTTGAACGTGCTTTTATAGGCATTTTGTACGTCCACTTAGAGACCGACTTGGAGTGGTAGCAGTGAGTTAGTAATGTGATCGAATGACTGTATTTAACGCATCATCGTTATCGTGGTTGGCGGAGAAGTAGCGCATTGTATTTGAGTCGGCGACCAAAAGTTCGATTCTCCGGGTTGCAGTCGATTTCCACTGGCGTTAACTCGATACGCACCCAACACCTGTAATGGTGTTTTGGGCTTTGACAAGGTCGGGCGTGGAAGGTTTCTACCTGATCGGCACAAGGTCCGATAGGTAGGGGTCGGTATCTGGGTACTGTATGATGTTCCCTACTTTTTTCTACAGTATTCCCTGACTTGGCAACTTTTTCGCCCCATGGGATCGAATAGCTGGCGTGTTGCGCGCACCTCCCTAGTCGCAGAATCCAGGAGTAGCTTATACTTTGCGCGAAACCTATGCAGTAGCTTATTTGATTGCAAGTGTGCATTGATTTTAAGGGATTTTTTGTGAAATAGCGGGTTTATTAAAAAAAAATTGGTTACCAGTTGATTATTTAAAGTATTGTCCATTGCAAGCCACTACTTTCTCCTATATTTCTGGCAGCATACAGATACCACGTCGGAAAAATGCCGCGTCTTTTGAAGCTATTCGCGAATCGACCCATTTTTTTGGCATCTTCATAAGAAGTGAACCGTTGCTCAGGCAGAGCATGAGTCGTGGATCGGAAGAGGTGGTAATAAGATGGTGCGATGTCTGGAGAATACGGCGGGTGGGACAGGACTCCCCATTTCAGCGTTTTTAAGTATGTTTTGACAGGTTTTGCATCATTGGATCGAGCATTGTCATACCGTGTCTCTGCTTTTTCCTTTAATACTCGGCTAAATCGCATGAGTCGTTTTCGACAAAGGTCGCCCGTGACGTTTTTGTTAGATTAGAGTGGCTCATAGTACACTACACCCTGCTTATCTCACCAAACACAGAGCATTAGCTTCGATCCTTGGATATTCGGTTTTGGTGTTAATGTTGATGGTTGGCTGGGCTTATCTCACGATTTCCTACTCTTAGGATTATCATAGCGAATTTACTTATCATCTAAGTCTTTTGGCTTCAGTTCGTACGGCACCTAACTTCCTTGCTTTTAGACCATTTTCATTGCATGTAAGCGTCTATAAAATGGTTGAATGATTGACTCCCAATGATTCTGCAAGCTCATATTCCATTTAAATCGGGTCTTCCCCGAGTCACATCTCCAATTCCTCATCCTTGATCTTTTATCGGATGGCCTGGACGTTCTTTATCCTCCGAGTCGAAATCGCCACTTTAAATCTTTTAAAACCAGTACTCACACGTTTTAATCGATGGAGTATAATTTTCAAAAGCAATCCATGACTTTCAGCAGCACTTTTCTTCAAATTTCAAAAGAAAAGTGACACTTCTCGCAAATGCTGTTTTCCTGGTACGTAAGCCAGCACCTAATAAGATTTTTAATCTTTTTAACTCCTTTCCAATTTTGATTTGTTCGACACAGTTTGGATTATCAATGGGTTACGATATTTCTGACTAACTTATAATGCACATGTATTGAAACTTTTTTAAACTCAGGTTAATGAAATAAAATTATAACGGCAAACTGTTCGACGAATAGAGCTTGAATGAATTTCATCTTTATACTTCATTGCTTTATGTTATTCTGCACGGACTTATCATTAGCCGCTGGTGACGGAGTAGGGCATGCCTTACTGGTACTGGTCGTTGATGTTAGAGTGAGGGTTTTTTTGGCTAACAAGTTCATTGAGTCAATATGGAAGATTAATTATTAATAATTTAATAATAATTTAATCAACAATGAGAGTCATTCGTCAAAAATTGGTAGCAGGTAGAAGGCAAACCAAACAACTTGTAAAAAAAATTCAAAAACAAAGAAGTTTGGTATTCACACGAAAACCCAGTCAAGGAGAAAAAAACTATTCCTGTAAATTTATTACAAATAAAATCGTTAGATTAAATTCTCACCGGTTTATTTGCTTACTAGTTCAAAAAAATAAAAACTCAAAAAATCATTTTTTCTAATATGTGTGAAAGAATCTCACTGGGCTTCTACACAAAAACGGCCCCAAAGCTACGTGAGATTTCTTATCAACTAATAGAAGGTACTCGGCTTAAGGGCATGCTCTTCGGTGACCACGTGACCAAACTAGTCCCCGGTTATGAGCATTTTTTTAAGTGTTCACTGTGTCCACACGGATTGAGATATCGTGTTTAAAATTTGACAGATTAAATAAGAGGCACTAAAGAACGTTTGTATACATCAACATGTTTATAATTTTAAAGAAAGTTTATCAATAAATTGATGAAATAGGATATTACCATTCGAGTTATAGCACTTTGCAGATAATGTTTGGTTTGATGCATTTCACATTTTTTGATTCGCGTATATTGAGCACTGACACAAATTTTGGGCTAAATCGTCTAAACCTTAAAAAAATTAATTAAAGCAATAAAGTTTGCAGATTCGATGCAAATAAAAAATTTAGCATCTGCACACACGTAATCTATCATTATTTTTGGAGTATTTTTAGCGATTCCTAGCGGAGAAAAAAAGGAACTTTGAACGTCGATAAAGTCGAGATCATGTAACTAAGTTCGTTCATGCAATTTTTGTGCAGAGAATGAAATTATTTTCATTTTTTTTTCTCCTCACTACGTCCACAAGGATTGAGATATCGTGTTCAGAATATAGGAAGTTATACAGAAAGCACTAAGGCACGTTTGTATACATCAAAATGTTTATAATTACGAAGAAAGTTTTCTAGTAAAATACTACAGGAATAGGAAACAAACTTTTAACGTCGATAAAGTAGATGCCTCGATTTAAAAAAATCGAGGAACATCTTAGACTGTGATACTCGAAAATCCGTCCAAGTCCCATCTTGAGAAATGTGCATCTTCAGAAAATAATTAAAATTTCCTAATGGTTATATATTCTTGTGGATTTTTTGTACTGGTGTGAAACAATTCTAAGAATGAAAATAAAATTTCGCCCGTGGGCGAAAGAGAAGGCGAGTCCGACGCTAAACCCCGCTGGTTGGTTCACTGTTAACAATACTTATCAGCTGATCGATTCAACGTCAAGAATTATGGAAGTTGGTTGGAAAACTCCGACGAATAAATTTTAGTACATTGCTGGTGTTGCTATGTTTCCAATTTGAAATTTCTCTTTTATTTTTAGGGCCAAAAAATCTCTAAAAATGCTAAAAAAATAATGATAGATTACGTGTGTGCAGATACTTCTTTGTTGATTTGCAACAAGTTTGCAAATTTTATTGCTTATATTAATTTTTTCCAAGCTTTAAACGATTTAGTATAAAATTGGTGTCAGTGTTCAATATAAGCGAATCAGAAAATCTAAAATGCATCAAACCAAAAATGATCTGCAAAGTGCTATAACTCGAATGGTAATATACTATTCCATTAATTTATAAATAAACTTTCTTTGAAATTACTAATATATTGATGTATACAAACGTTCTTTAGTGCTTTTTATTTAATCTGTCAAAGTGTAAAAACGATATCTCAATCCGTGTGGACACAGTGAACACCAACAAAAAAAGTTCATAACCAGGGACGATAGCCCGATAGCCGCCATATTGGATGAGCAATCGTTGATTATAAGAATTTCGTTATCGGAAAAATCGGGAAAAATTCACAGTATACTTCCTGGTAAAACCCTCATTAGAAAATTCAAAGTTTTCGCTATTGATGAGTACTCCAAAAACGCATATATTTTGACTTTTTTTAGATTTTGAAACAAGGGGGACGATACTTATTATTTTGTACAGTAGTTTTTTTGTACAATGATTATAATTTATAATTATAACTTATAGTTTACAATAATAAATATATTTATAATTCATCAATATTTTTAACGATAACACTGCCCTACATGAGTTTTGTTAAAAAGATGACACCTATTGTTTCCGAATGGATTTTTCGAGCTGAACACGAATCTGGATTCAAAAACTTCCCATCGTGACACGTTTTTGAGAAAATAGGGGTTTCAATCCCTAAAAACGGCATTTTTAGCGATTTTTGAACAATTTTAGAGCTGAACCATCAGGTGCTACAAACTTCGCTAATATCCGAAATTAAAGGCTGAAACAAGCCCTTTCAAGTAAGCCGTATGCCAAATTAATCGCATGCGCCCTTAGAGCAGGGGTGTATTTTTGTCTATGTTTGGAGGCAGAAAATGAAAAAAAAGACAGGATTTTAACACACTTACACCCACGCCCAGACATAATAAAAAATACAGTGCTTTTAAAGGTTATAATGGTCGCTGATTACGAATATCCAATTAGGTTATAAAAATTCAAAATGTCGGACCCAATATGCTGAACCATTTCTTCAAAATTTGATCGTAATCGCTTGAAACTGGTTACTCAGGGGATTTAAGGGTCGCTGATTACGAATATGCAGTTACAACTGCAGAATTATTAACCCTCTGTTTGTCAGCGTGCACCCCGTGGAGGCGATCAAAGTTACACTGTTTTTTTTTTAATTCATTGAACATCAAGGAAATTGCGCTTCTTAGATTTTCGTTTATAAATTTGTAACGAAGATTACGTTTTAAGGACCAGTAGTAATCTGCTAGCATGTTCGTATACCACCGTTCGTGATACCGTCTTTCTATTTCTTGAATATCACGATGGAACCTTTCCACTTTTTCTTGACTTACGCTTACAAGATTTACATTGGGAAATTAATTCAAATGATTGAAGAGGAAATGCACTTTCAAACTAATATTAAAACCTAACTTGCGAAAAGATTGAAGCATGGTGTTTACAAAAGTTTAAAAATTCGGACTCTTTGTCTTTCCCAAAAAACCATTAATGACATCTTTAAATCCGATCAAAGTTTTTTTTCTACTGGGGTCATGGTTTTGTCATATCCCTCATCCCTCATCAATTGCCAAGATATTTGAAACATTTCCCGTTTTTGTTAAGAGCTTTTACAACCTGCTTCATGAGCTCTAATTTAATATGGAGTGGAGGCATAAATACTTTTACTGGATCGATCAGACTAATGAATTGCCTTTTTTGAACCAGGTTCTAAATTCTTTCTCGGTTTCCAATTCTTCTTTATCCAATGTTAATTTCTTGTCCTGCTACCCCACTCGCATAAGAAACAAGGGTACTTAGTGAAACCAGATTGCTGACCCAGAAGTTGTCCTATAACTTATAGGTCCTATAACTTTTAGGTCACCACAAATGGACCATTGATGTTTATCATATTGTATAGAATGAAGCAAAATTTTTAATTTTTCATGTGTCTCCTTTAAGTGGACAGAATGAGCTAAGCGAAATTCTTCTGCATTATAATCTTTGAGCCCCAGAGTTTTCATGAACTTGAGGACATCAGTGCAATAGAGTAAGGTTTCGGTTTGTTCAAAAAATGAAAGAATCTCATTTTCACGATTCCTGTACCAAGAGAATGTAGTATTAGGAGCCAATAAATTATCTTCCTGCAGTTTAATTTGCTCTGCGACAAAGGCTTTGGGCTTATATCAACTAATGAAATATATTCATTATTATCAGAAGCATGACTTCCAAAATCTACTTCATTAATATTTTCATTTTCAAGATATCAAGAAATGAGTGATTCGATTTAAATTGATGGAGAAGGTAAGTCATGCTCAGCTTCAGGAGGAATCGGTTTTGTTACTGACGAAACTTCAGGATAATTTACTTTATTCTTATTTTCACTATTTAATCCGTAAATCTTCGTCACACAAAAGTAGCAATCCTCATGTATTTGAGGTTCCCTCCATAAAAAATACTATGTGGAACCCATTATTTATCTTGGTGTGCAATATCAAAAGAAAAATATTCTTTATAAACTTCTTTCACGTATTTACATATTTCATATTTTCCTTTATTTGTAAAATACTTGCCACAAACATAACAGAAGGGATCGGGATCATTAATACATACAAAAATTCGAGATACAATTCATAATAAGATATAGACAAAATTAAAGTTGATATAGTAGCAAACTGATAAAATAAAAGACGCAAACAAGAAACGATGATTTAGTTTCAGAGTAACAAGTAACTGTCGACGAGAAAACCGAGAAAACAAAACACGATCTAGGTGAAGAACAAGAAACGACTAATCCTGTCTGTGAAACTAACTCTATCCACAGCAGCGATTAGGATCATTAATGCAGATAAGACTTCGAGACATAATTCACAACAAGGCGGTGACTAAATTAAAGATATTTAGCAACAAATGAATGCCGAAGAGAAAACAAAAAGCGACGTATCTGAAGAAGAACAAGCGACTAACTCTATCTATTGATAGAAGTTGCATAGTTTTTTATTTCTTAATTACATTCACTTTGGCAGTCGTTTGATTACTTCGTAATCAGCTTTCCCAACATCCTTCGAGTAACAAAATTCACTAAATCCATTCAAAATTTAAAAAGTCGTCCGCCATATTATATCCGCCATTTTGAGTTTTTTTAATGTAACTGCATAATCGTAATCAGCGGCCCTTAAGACCTCCGAGTAACAAGTTTCAAGCGAATACGATCAAATTTTAAAAACATGGTCCGCCATATTGTATCCGCCATTTTGAATTTTTAAAAACTAACGGTATATTCGTAATCAGCGACCCTTGAAACCTTTAAAAGCACTGCACATCTTATTATGCCTGGGCGAGGGTGTAAGTATGTTAAAATCCTTTCCGTTTTCATTTTCTTCTTCCACCCATTAGACAAAAACACACCCCCCGCTCTAAGGACGAGAAATCCATTCGGAAATACTAGGTGCCATCTTATTAACAAAACTCATATAGGGCAGTGTGCTCGTTAAAAATATTTATGAATTCTTAATATATGTATTATTACAAACCATGAATTATAATTAAAACTATAAATTAAAATCATTATAAATCATAATTATTATTTATAATTGTATTATTAAATTGATTATAATTATAAGCAATGAAATAATGTATGTACAAAATAATAAGTACCGTCCACCTTGTTTAAAAATCTAAAAAGTAGTCAGGATATATGCGTCTTTGGAGGACTCATCAACAGTGAAAATCTCGAATTTTCTAATGGAGGTTATAAATAAAAAAATTGAGTTCAAACATTTTTGAAATTTTTGTCATTGAATATACTATATTATTGTTAACAGATTGTATGCTTTGTCGTTTGAACTTAATCGTCACTTAATGAAGAACTGGGATAAACAAAATCTGAATTTCGTTGCACTTTCTGCCCTTTGTAGTAAAAAATATTGCGAATTACGCAAACAGCAACTTGATTTCCGGATATTTTTTCTAGAACAACTAAATTCAGGGAAAAACTAAGTATCGTGGAATCAATTTTTTACTTGTTAAAGTAAAATCATTATTCTTCTACGTTCAGAAATCTATTGAACATTATTAAAAAACATTAAGTACAGCAAAATGTTGCAATTGTCCGTGTTTCCAAATGTTCAATTGAGTGAACCTTTTTAAGTGGGTTGTGCCATTTAAGCCGCTAAGACCATTTGAATATTGGCAGTAATAACATTTTGCATATGAATCGATACAATTTATTAGTATACATGGATCACCTCTTATGGCGAAGTTGTTGGAATAATGCAAACATACCAAAAACATTTCACTACAAAAAAACTTCTCCGCTTGTCACGATCTGAAGAAAATGGATTGTGTGGCACAGAATACGACAAAACCAGCTTATTTGTAGATGTTGAAGTTGTTGGTTCTAGAATAAATAAAAATATACAAATTGAAAAATTCGGTTGTTAAATACACCAGAGCCGCGTTTTAGTCACCCGCGGTTTAGTCATTCCTACAACTTCGGGCCCCAAACAGTTTCTCAGGACGGCAGGATGAGAGCGGCTGTATAAAATATGTACCTAATGTTTAAAAACTTTGCCCTTGTGATTTATTTATAGTAATTACAAAAGATAAACATATAGAAAATTATTTTCTGAATAAAATTGGGGAAATTGTAAAATTCACCTTCCTTCCTTCTTTAGTTTCAGTAATTATCAATACTTTTATATTAAATTTATGCAACCTTAAAATTTGGAATCTTGTTCCATTACATAGTCCTTATCAGTTTGATCCATTCCTTTATTTCTTGCATAATCTATACTATAATATGTTACTTCTTTTGATTTGATTTAATTTTATATTTAGATTTTTTATTTATAAATGTCTTAATTATGACATGCGAGTATTGCACAATTTGATCAATCATCCTGTTCATTTATAAGAGAACCCTAATTTTTGGGTACATATATCATAAGTTTTTCAATTACCAGCAAACGGAAAAATGTCAATATTACAGGAATCTCTCAAGTTCTATCAACGATTTCTAAGGCTTTTTTTATTATCATAAATTATAAGATCACATTACCAATAATCAATATAAGTTAAATCTAAACGTCGCCTAAATGTTCTGACTTTTCATTCCTCCAGGTAGTAAAATTGATACAATACCCGTCCATACCATGGACACAACTTTTTTTCAGGTTTCCAAAAAATGGTAAATTAAAGTTTTATAAATAAAGGTTTTCCCCGTACCGCCTGGACCGCCAGTCAAAAATATTTGATTATCATTTGTAATGATAGTATCAAAAATAAGTTTTTGATCTTTATTTAATTGACTTATTAATTGAATACTCATTTCCTTATTTTCTTCAATAAGTCACTTTTTCTCTTCTTCTCATAATATTATTTAAATATTTTTAGAAATAGGCAAACCAAAATCGAAAAATGACATACTTTCTAATTTTAAAACTTCATTGATTTCATTTAAGTGAAGGGGCAGTATCAGCAATGTAAACCCAAGCCGAAATCTGTTTTAACTCTTTAGGCATCATGACGTTAAACCCTTCCTCGAAAATATTAAAAATTTGAACATCATTTTCTATGAGTTCCATAAAAATATCTGAATTTTGAAATAAATCGTATGTTACATTTTCGTGTGCTCTTAAATCATAAAAACTTCCTGCACCTTTTATACAATTTAAAATTAATTAAAAATGAAATCGTTCTACATCTTTTGGACTAACACTGTTTATTCTACCAAAAGACTTCGAGAAACCTCTACTTTCAATCCAAATTTTTGTAAGATGAATTAAAATAATAAATTTTTGGGATATTTGAATAATTAATGTTTCATAGCGCCTCTATTGAAAAATCGAGTTTCGATATCTGTAGAGCGGGTTGAAATGCGGTGTTTATATCCCTAGGGTTGAAACATTTTGTCTTAGTTTCGTTACGTGTAGAGCGGATTTAAATCTCTAGGGTTGAAACATTTTGTTTCAACTCTAGGGTACACAGGTAAGAAGGTAAAAAGGTAGGGTCTACAGGTACTTGAACTCGAACTTACAATAGATTTGCTATGAAAAATAATATGCATTACTAGGAATGTAAAACAACGATTGCAAGTCATGTGAATGCAGCCCTCGCTTCGCTCAAGCAGAAAACTTCACATTCGTTGCAATCGCTGTGTTTCATCCCTTGTAATGCAACATACTATTCTTAGCCATCTCATCTATTTTGTTTAATTCAAACCAAGCAGTTGAAGTTGTATTATTATTTTTAAATAGTGCTTCATGCTCTTTATTTCCATCAAAAATTACAGTTGTTGAATTTTCATGTGATCTGATAAAAGAATAATTTAATCATATCTTCCAGATAAAAGCAATTCATCTATTCGCCATTAATCTTCCACAGGACTGACATATCCCGAGTTTTCATATGTTTGTGTTTCTGATGAATCTCTTTTATTAATTTCTTTTAATACTACAAATGCCCGATCATGTCCTTTATGTAAATATTTATAAATATATTTGGTACTCATGATTAATGCACGATTGTTTGATGTTAGTAGGTGTCGACCAGATAAAAAATTCAAATAATAGATCTTAAATTGTCGGTATACTGGTCCAAAAAATCTCTTTGTTAATAGATATTTTGCCCTTCGGCGGAAGGCCTCTTCAGTGACATACAACTATGTACATAGCCATGTAATAATTCGATGGGGATAGTCCTTGTTAACTTTATGGAGTGAACCATGTCAAGTCAATGAAATAAAAACTTTTTGCTTATGATATAATTGTCAAATTAGTAAAAGTTAAAATGGCTAACAAATAAGAAGTTGAAAATATATGTTGGCTTCCATGTTAGTCTTATAATATTATTGTTAATATAACATTCTTATACGGCCAACATGGAAGCCAACATATCTTTTTAACTTCTTATTTTTTAGCTATTTTAACTTTGACTAATTTGACAATTATATTATAAGCAAACAGTTTTTATTTCACTGACTTGACATGGTTCACTCCATAAGGTTAACAAGGACTACCTCCATCAAATTATTACATGTCTATGTACATAGTTGTATTTCACTGAAGAGGACCTCCGTCGAAGGGCGAAACGTCTATTAATAAAGAGATTTTTTGGACCAGTATATCGACAATTTAAGATCTATTATTAATGCACAATATTCAACATTGACATGGCATCTATATTTTAAAAATAATATTGGATTATAAGGAACAACCAGAGAATTATCTACATTTACACATTTTTAATCAAATTTTGTATTATACACGTAACCTTCATCTTTATTATTTCTACGCCTATGTTTTGGAATTTTTTTTAATGTTGTATAATTACAAAAATGTTTTGGAAACTTTTTTATAAATATATTTTTTTCTTTATTATAACATGCGGAATGTTCTAAATATGACCCAAAGTATCACCAAAAATGTCTCCACTTATAATATTGGACAGTTAAAACGTAATTTAGCTTTAAATAATCATACTGCAATATTTGGCATATCATTACATGTAGTGCCTAGCAGAAAATGTTCAAAATTTCTTTTCATTTCTGGCCAATTTTGATTACATTTTACTGTTACAAATAATTCAGGTCTACCTACTTCACGATTTACAGTCATTGGCGTCCTGATCATTTTGATGCATGTTTCTTGGATTACCTATGTAAGTGGAAGGTAGTACAAGCATATTAAACGTTCTTTATTATTGAAATTACTTGATCTATTTAAAGCAGTACATGGAACCTGATACATTAATCCTTAATAACACTCTATTCTTAATTTGTTTTGATTGTATGACATAAAATTTAATCGCGTACTCTCAATTATTACAAAAGCTCGGATTACATATTGCTGCGTTAAACGCCCACAATATAAAATTGGATTAAATCTATTAGTAAATCGATAAGCTAAACGATGAGAATAATACTGCAAAGAAATTAATCTTTTATCACCCTCGGGATTTTGTTTATAATCTGGTCTCCAACCGAGATCTCCGCCAGGAAACATAATAGGCAGAGTCATTGGATCTAAATGGAATAATAATTTATTAAAACAAATAAAAGAATTGGAATCAACTGGAGGATTTCTAGGGTAAATTTGAAAGTCAAAAATAGAAGGAACTACTCTGTTGTTTGGTACTATCAATGCCACATATTCTGCAATTTTTGGTTCATTATAAATTTTTTAGTTAAATTTAATATTACGAAAAAAGATTATATTCGGCGGCAGTTTCATCTTTTGTCAATTGATATTAATCTATTTATTTTATAGTAATATATAATCATCGTACATATAAATTTGTCCCAAATAAGGTGTATCTGCCTTTTTTACAAAGATAGTATTTGGCGTAGTGTGGCAGACCTGACCTTGAATTTTTAAATTATAAATTCCTTTTTTGAAAAATGATTAAGTATATTCGCAATAAAACTTGCAAAGGAAAATCTACTATTATAATAGCGAATTAAATCTTTCAACTTTTTACCAAATAAAAGATTCTTTAAATTTGTATTATACTTTTTTAAAAGAAGAATGTGCATTTTCCCATGATGACAACAACTTTTATATGAAAAGTCTACCGACCAAAATATCCGAAATATTCTGTCTTCTTCCTACTAGGCAGTCTGATAAGTCCCTGAAAAATGAAACACGGAGACGTTTTTTTGGCCAAAGTCGGTTTTATTTTTCAACATACTCTCCTTTTAGGTCG
>NC_046659.1:29868310-29871632 GCF_010883055.1 Belonocnema kinseyi | reverse complement strand
TCCAATCGACGGTGCAGAGTCCGGGTAATACTTATCCAGCTTAGCCTTGGTCTCGGATATCGTTTTCTTGCGAAGATAGTAGTGTTTGATCAAAACTCGAAATTCAGATTTTTCCATATTAAAAAAAACTCGAAGGTTAGTCGCTGCTCAGTGCTGTAACTTGTAAATGCGTAAACATAAATGGCTGAAGTATTGACAGGCGTCATTTGAAGGATCAAGCTCGACGAAAATGGTTCACATTAGTGAATACTAATGCCATCTCTTAGAGTTTTCAGGTACTTATCAGACTGCCTAGTACTTCTTTTCTAATAATTTATCTTCCATATTCTTAGCAATATCCTTATCCTTTTTTTCTACATTCTCTCTATTCATATTCTCAAATAAGTCGTTACTTCTTTTTTTCCCATTCTTTCCTCATTCATATTTTTCACTAAATCTTTACCGCTTTTCTTTCCTATTCTTTCTTTATACATATTCTTTACTAAATCTTCGCCCCTTTTCTTTCAAATGTTTTCTTCATTTATATTCTGTACTAAACCTTTATCCTTTTTCCTTTCCATCCTTTCTTCATTCATATTTTTTAGTAAATCTTTACCCCTTTACCTTACCAACCTTTCTTTTTTCATATTCTTTACTAAACCTTTACTCATTTTCTATCCCATTCTTTCTTCATTCATATTCTTTACCAAATCTTTACCCCTTTCCTTTCTCATTCTTTCTTCATTCATATCCTTTACTAAATCTTTATCTCTTTCCTCTTCCACGCTCTATTTCTTTCTTCATTCATATTCTTTGCAACATCCTTTTTCCTTTTCTTATTCAATCATTCTATGGGCATATCATTCTTAGACTCAGTTTTTCTTTTTTGATTCAAACGTTCTCTGTTCCGATTTACAACCCTATCTGCATTCCTTTTCGATTCTAGCAATACATTGTTTAAATAATCGACTCTTCTGCTCTCATTTATTCTCTCCTTATTTTTCCTATACTATATTTTATTACAATATAATTTATAATCGTTTAAAAAGGAAGTGTTTAAGCATTCTAGAATATCGTAATGTCCTTTAAATAGAACATAAGAAACAATAATGATTAAAAACTTGTCATTGATGGTATTAGAATGTACTTTATTGATGGTGTGTGTGTGTTGGGGAGCGTGAGGAGGAGGAGGAGGAGTGGGATACGCAAGCCACACAAGGCCCACGAGCACAGTCGACTTTCGGAGCACATGAAGAAAGGATAGTTAGACTTACAGCGAGTTCACGCGTCTCGATGTCCTGCTTGACCCTTTGCCTCATAAAGTGTATCAGATGTATATCGTTCTTACTATGATTTTCTTTTGTTCTTCAACTTCGTACTTTGACTTCGACGATAGTGGACGGCAAGAATTGCACACAATTTTTTTATTCCTTATGAAAAAAGTTGCATCTATTTTAATTTTCGAAAAAAATCAATTTAGTTCATTTCGAAATAAAATTTTCAGAGATTTCGCTTTGAGAAATTGCGGAATAAGGAAGTTTTCCGAAAAATATTATTTTGATTGATTTCAAGGTTAAAAAACTATCATTTGTTTAAGTTAATCAACTGTAAATATAACTTATTATATGATTTTTAAAATTGAACTGTAGTTTGTGTAATTTTCTAAACAATCTGCTGGTTCAGTATAAAATATACCATTTTTAACCAATTCAATTAGAACATTTTTAATTAAGAAAAAGAGCAATTTTTGAATAATCAGCAATGTTTGGCTGTTTATTTAAAATGAATAATTATAAATGAAATATTAAAAACTAAGCAATTCAAAAGAAAATTGTTTAAAACAGAAAGCTTTGTATCGTTAAAATTTTATAACTAAACTTAAACTAAGAACGTTACAATGTTCCTTTTAACTGTTCTGTTCAAACAAAAATTTCTTTGTAAGTGAAAATTTTGAATTTAGATGTGTAAATAATATATGAAAATTTATTCATTTGCAAAATATGCGATTAAGTTTAGTAAATACTTAGAATTTTTTAATAAAATTTTGAAGCTTTTAAGGATTTTGAAAGCCTGTAATATAGTACAAAAATTGTTTTAAAAATTGGAATAAGTTTAAAAGCTATTTGGAAGTTTTGAAGAAGTCTGGCATTTTTCAATGTGCACAGAGATATCCCTGTGGAAGTAGAAAGGATCATTACGCGCTTCGCAAAGAGTGAAAATAGACGCTTAACTTTATCTGTTTGAAAATAATCTTTTTATAGTTTATGCTTGACTACGAAAATTTTATGGATATTTTATACTTGTTAATGAATCATTATACCATGGGATACAAGACGCAGCTTGTAAATATAAAAATATGGTTCCTATTTTAACTTTTGGTAATTATATTTATAAAATTCATGATTAATATATCTATATAATTTATAATACAAATTCAAAGCGAAGAAATAACTCTAAAATTATTATTAACCTCCCCCTTGAGAGTGGAGGGGGAAAGGTAATTATTGGGTTCCACCCCCACCAAAGCCCTTCTCTGGATTCGCGCCTGGTTTGAATTGGGTCCCTGAACTTACTAAATTGAGCTAGTATTATATTATTTTTTGTTCTTTTTGAAAGTCGGCCCTTGCCATCACGTTCCCTCATCAGATTTTTAATTTCAGATGTGATACAGGGGGTAGCTTTATTGAAGTTTTGAGGAACGTGTAGCGAAGCAAATTTGTTAAATGCAGAGACTAGCTAAAAAGTCAGAGCGTCGATTTAATTATTTATATCAGTATCTAGTAATATTTTTCCCCAATTATACGACATTAGATGTTCAAAGAATTCATTTCCATCAAAATTAAAGAGATTCCGTAACATTCTTTGGGTTGGTTTTGAATTTAGATTGTAGGAAAATTTAAAGGTAATGGTAATCATGCCGTGGTTAGAAACAACTGGGATAGCATGTTGTTCATAGGAGACAAACTGATCCATATTGTCTACAATCATTAAGTCAATACGAGTACTGAAACGATCAGTACGGTGAATCGAATCCTGAGGTACAATTGGGAGTCCCAAAGAGTACACAAGAGATGTTAGATATTTAGTATGATTGAAAGCGAGATTTATGCTGGCGTTAAAATCTCCAGTTAGAATAATGTTATTAAAATTAGGAATAAATGAAAAGATTGCCGGTTCAAGCTCTGTAGCACAGGAGACATTGGGGGCTTTATAAACTACTCTCACTAAAACACTGTCTGAAGTTGACTTAAGGTCAACAAAGAGAAATTCGGTTGTGGGATAAATAGCCACTGCACTCACTTCAACCACAGTCCTACTCAAACAATTATGCAGAAAAAACAAA